>NW_026576336.1:0-117687 GCF_028641065.1 Leucoraja erinaceus
GCACTATTCCCATTTCTAATGACATTTGAAATATTTCTGTCATAGCCCCTGCTATTTCCACACTAACTTCCCTCAATGTCCTAGGGAATATCCTGTCCGGACCTGGAGACTTATCCACTTTTATATTTCTCAAAAGTGTCAGTACTTCCTCTTCTTTGAATCTCATAGTTTCCATAGCAACTCTACTTGTTTCCCTTACCTCACATAATTCAATATCCTTCTCCTTGGTGAATACCGAAGAAAAGAAATTGTTCAATATCTCCCCCATCTCTTTTGGCTCTGCAGATAGCTGTCCACTCCGACTCTCTAATGGACCAATTTTATCCCTCGTTATCCTTTTGCTATTAATATAGCTGTAGAAACCCTTTGGATTTACTTTCACCTTACTTGCCAAAGCAACCACATATCTTCTTTTAGCTTTTCTAATTTCTTTCTTGAGATTCTTTTTACATTTTTCATACTCCTCAAGCACCTCATTTATTCCATGCTGCCTATAATTATTGTAGATCTCCCTTTTTTTCCGAACCGTGTCCAATTTCCCTTGAAAACCATGGCTCTTTCCTATTTTTACTATTTCCTTTCAACCGAACAGGGACATAAATTTCACCTTTAAATGTACTCCATTTCTCTTCCACATCTTTCCCATAAAACAAAATGTCCCAATTTACTCCTTTTAAATCCTTTCGCATCTCCTCAAAGTTAGCCTTTCTCCAATCAAAAATCTCAACCCTAGGTCCAGTTCTGCCCCTCTCCATAATTATATTGCAACTAATGGTATTGTGATCACTGGTCCCGAACTGTTCCCCAACGCATACCTCTGCCACCTGACTCATTTCCTAACAGGAGGTCCAGCACCGCCCCTTCTCTCGTAGGTACTTCTATGTATTGCTGCAAAAAACTATCCTGCACACATTTTACAAACTCCAACCCATCCAGCCCATTTACAGAATGTGTTTCCCAGGCTATGTGTGGAAAATTGAAATCTCCCACAATCACTACCTTGTGCTTACTACTAATATCTGCAATCTCCTTACATATTTGCTCTTCCGATTCTCGCTCCCCATTTGTCGGTCTATAATACACCCCTATAAGTGTTGCTACCCCTTTCCCATTTCCACCCAAATAGCCTCCCTAGACGAGCCCTCTAATCTATCCTGCCAAAGCACTGCTGTAATATCTTCCCTGATAAGCAATGCAACACCTCCACCTCTTGCCCCTCCAATTCTATCACACCTGAAGCAACGAAATCCTGGAATATTTAGTTTCCAATCACAGCCCTCCTGCAACCATGTTTCACTGATCGCCACAACATCATACTTCCAGGTGTCAATCCAGGCTCTAAGTCCATCCACCTTTCTTACAATGCTCCTAGCATTAAAATATACACATTTAAGAAACCCACCCTCTCTTATTCTCTGTGTTTAAGAAGGAACTGCAGATGCTGGAGAATCGTAGGTTACACAAAAAAGCTGGAGAAACTCAGCGGGTGCAGCAGAATCTATGGAGCGAAGGAAGGCAGTCTGAAGAAGGGTTTCGGCCCGAAACGTTGCCTATTTCCTTCGCTCCATAGATGCTGCTGCACCCGCTGAGTTTCTCCAGCTTTTTTGTGTAACCCTCTCTTATTCTCTGTTTATTGTCTTTTTCTTCTCTCTCCCCTACATTTTGGGTCAGAGTGCTACCATTCTCTGCCCCCTGCCTCACACACTAACTGCTAGCTTTCCCAATTTGAGTCCCTCCCCCCAACCATACTAGTTTAAAGTCTCCCCAGTAGCCTTTGCAAATCTCCCCGCCAGGATGTTGGTCCCCCTCGAGTTCAAGTGCAACCCGACCGTTCTGTACAGGTCGCACCTTCCCCAAAAGAGATCCCAATGATCCAGAAACTTGAATCCATACCCACTGCACCAGTCCCTCATCCACTCATTTATTCTCCACCTCGCTCCATTTTTATTCTCACTGTCGCGTGGCACAGGCAGTAATCCTGAGATTGTTACCTTTGCAGTCCTTCTCCTTAACTCTCTACCTAATTCCCTAAATTCTTCTTTCAGGACCTCTTCTCTTTTTTTACCTATGTCGTTGGTACCTATATGCACCACAACCTCAGGCTCCTCTCCCTCCCATTTCAGGATTTCTTGGACCCATTCAGACACATCCCTGACCCTGGCACCAGGGAGGCAAACTACCAGACTCCTGTCTGTGTCCACCGGATCGCCTATCCCACCCCCTGACTATAGAGTCCCCTATTACAATTGCCCTCCTCTTCTTTTCCTTACCCTTCTGAGCAACAGGACCGGACTTTATGCCAGAGGCCCGGCCGCTGTTGCTGCCCCTGGGTAGGCTGTCTCCCCCACCCTTACTCAAACATGAGTACTTATTTTCAAGGTGTACAGCCAAGGAAAAAAGTTCCACCCCGACCAACCTCTCTCTCCAACAAGCTTCCAGGTATTTACCAGTCCCTGCCTCTGCTCGTTGCCCTTCCTAACTGTGACCCCGTTTTCTGTCTCCCGTGGTCTTGGAGTGACCACCTCCCTGTAACTCCTTTTGATGACCTCCTCGCTCTTCCTGAGCAGACAGAGGTCATCGAGTTGCTGTTCCAGGTTCCTAACACGGTCTCTTAGGAGCCCCATCTCGACGCACCTGGCGCAGATGTGGACATCTGGAGGGCACTCAGACTCCATGACCTCCCACATCTGACATCCAGAACAGTAAACTGCCCTGGTCCTCATTCTCCCCCTTATCCTGGATACAATACAAAGCCTTACCCAGGATACAAGCCAATCAGCTGCTTCCTCTAGTCCTGTAACGGCTGCTTCCTTTAGTCCGTTCGACCAATCCGAGGCTTCCACCAGCCCCCTTAATTTGAAGTGTGATCTGCGAATGGAACATTGCAGATTTTGGTTTTGCAGGGCCTCTGTTGAAACAAGCCCCGCGATGGGGGTTTTTTAAACTCACCACACGAAGGTCGCTCCTCCCCCACCAACGGCTCCTGGAAGCTTGTTGGAGAGAGAGGTTGGTCGGGGTGGAACTTTTTTCCTTGGAGCTGGGGGCTGATTTTATAGTGATATACAAATTCACCAGCGGAATAAATAGGGCGAAAGCAGATCTTTTCCAGAAACGAGGAATAAAGAACCCAAGGGCAAAGGTTTAAGGAGAAAGAACAAATGTTTAATAAACAAACTTGACAGACAACGTTTTAATGTAGATGGTGCTGGGTATATGGAACGAGCTGTCACAGGATGTAGTTGAGAGGTGCAATTATGACATTTAAAATACACATGAACAGGTACGTGGTGAAGAAACGTTTGGAGAGATATGGGCGTGGCGCATGTAAATTGTACTAGATTGGACGAGGCATCTTACTCAGAATTGGATCGAAGTATTATTTTCCTTGCCATATGACTGTTTCTATCGGTTGCTTATCTTTCTGACAGGAACGGAAACCATGGTCTCAATACGGGTGGCACGATAGCGCAGCGGTAGAGTTATGCCCCTGTCCCACCTAGGAAACCTGAACGGAAACCTCTGGAGACTTTGGGCCCCACCCAAGGTTTCCGTGCGGTTCCCGGAGGTTGCAGGTGGTTGCCGGAGGTTGCAGGTAGTGGAAGCAGGTAGGGAGACTGACAAACCCCCCCCCGGGAACCTTGGGTGGGGCGCAAAGTCTCCAGAGGTTTCCGTTCAGGTTTCCTAAGTGGGACAGGGGCATTACTGCCTTTCAGCGCCAGAGACTACGATCCTGACTACGTGTGCTGTCTGTTCAGAGTTTTTACGTTCTCCCTGCGTCCGCATTGATTTCCTCCGGGTGCTACGGCTTAACGCCACACTCCAAACACGTACTGCATTGTAGGTTAATTGGTTTTGGTATAATTACAGATTATCATCAGTGGTCGGCGCGGATTCGGTAAGGCGAACGACCTGTTTCTCCTCTGCATCTCTAAATTAAACTAAATTAAACGTGAGCGATTGTCCCACTTTAGCGGAGAGCGGGTGCTGGTTGGCTTGGAAATGTGCTAATTTTGTTTTACTATCTGCAATAACCGCAACGTTTCGAATTCTCAGTGATAAACTCCGGCGCGGTTTGTGGCACTGTCGTTGTCAAAAGAGTAATCTGCAATCACTCTCTCACTTTTCATTTATTGCAGTTAATTTAATGGCGATTGTAATCCTGTCCCGGGGGAAATGCGGCCTCTCCATCTGCACCACTCGCTACCTTTTGTCGATGGCAGTGTCCGATCTACTTGTCATTATCTTCGAGGTTATGCTATGGCGGCTGAACTATTATTATTTTCCAACATCTTTCCTGGACCTAACCCGTGCAGCGCCGTTCTAGTCCCGAGACACGCGTCTTTAGACTGTTCTGTCTGGTTCACTGCCGTTTTCACGTTTGATCGATTCGTCCTCATTTGTTGTCAGAAACTGAAAATAAAATATTGTACCGAGAGAACGGCTGCAGTGGTTCTCGCCACGACATGTGTCCCGCTCTGTTTAATGAACGTTCCCTTTTACTTCTCTCGTGAACCTGACAAAATAATCAACAACGTGCCGTGGGGCTGCAGTTATAAGGCGAGTTATTTCACTGATCCCGGATGGGTGGGTTTTGACTGGTTTGATAAGATGTTGACACCGTTGGTCCCGTTCCATTTGGTGCTACTCTTCAACGCTCTGACAGTCAGAGACATTCTGGTGGCCAGCCGCGTTCGACAGGGACTGAGAGGTCAGGCCACAGGAGAGAATCGCCGTGACCTGGAAGTGGAGAGCAGAAGGTGGTTTTACTCTTTACCATTTCCGGCTGCTTCATAGTCCTATGGATGCCGGCTGTTATCAATTTATTTTATTATCACATTACCGGCAAAGCTCCCAGTGATTACAACTATGCTGCTTACGTATTTAAACATGTTGCCTATATGCTACGAAACTTAAATAGCTTTACTAACACTTTTATTTATGGGGTGACTCGGTCCAAGTTTCGAGAGGAGCTAAAGCACGCGATGAAATATCCCGTCACGAAGGTTATTCAATTGATCAATAAACAAAAACAACTGATCGGAGCCGGGTGTTTTGTGGAACTGAATACAACCTTTGCTCTCATGTGTATAATTCAGACTTGCCCATGGCCACCTATGTTCCCGATTCGACCCGACCCGAAATGTTGCCTGTCCAATGTTCCTTAGAGTTGCTGCCTGACCCGCCATGTTACTAAACCACTTACTGTCGTTTTGTTATATAAACCAGCATCTGCAGATCGCCTGGACTTTAAACTGTGGAGATATAGCGCGGAACCTGGCCCATCAGCCCAACGAATCCGCGTCGACCAGCAATGAACCAGTACGCTAACGCCATCCTGAACACTAGGGACAAATCATTTTACTATTTTCTACCGTCAAGCCTGTACGTCTCCCAAGCGAGGGGGGAACCGGAGCAACCGGAGAAAACTCAAGCGTCCACGCGAAGGAAGTACAAGTTCCGTACAGGCAGCACCAGAGATCAGGATGGAATCTGGGTCCATAGCGCTGTGAAGCACGAACTCTACCGCTGCATCTCCATGCCGCTCCTTGTGTTCCCATTTGCTCGCGCTCGTCCCATATATTTCCAAGCTTTTCCGATCCATGTACTTATCCAAGTACATTTTAAATATTAGTTTACCTACCTCAGCTTCCTCTTGCAGCTCGTTCTACATACCCACAGACTGTGTGAGAAAGTCTCCTCTCAGGTTACAATTAAATCTTTCCCCTCTCGCCTTAAACCTACCCTATAGTTATGTATCCCAATTCACTGGGTAAAGGCCTATGTGCATCACGGTGCACAATGGGTGACACGGTGGCGCAGCGGTAAAATAGTAAGATTAAACGAGAACTTACCAGTTTGAAGTTTGATCTGTATTTTATGAGGAGTTACGATGAGGGATTACGTGAAGAACCCCGCTCAGTGCGCAGGCGCGGCATGCTTCCAAGCAGCAGTGTGGAATCACAGACAGACACAAGTATTTGAAGTAACATAGAAAAAAGAGACATGAATTTATCAGTTTGATCCATATAATGAGGGTGGGAGCGGAGGGCACGTAATCCCTCATCGTAACTCCTCATAAAATACAGATCAAACTTCAAACTGGTAAGTTCTCGTTTAATCTTACTATTTTACTTCGGAGTCACGTGAGTGACTACGTGAAGATTTCAAAGCTCTGTGATTTCAAACCGTGTAACAGTTTTACTCACTCACTGCCGAAAGCTCTTGAGGAAGGAAGTGTTATCGTAATTAACCAATGAATCTGTTTTTAAAAAACAAAACGGTATTTATTGACAATAACAAAAAACAAAATAGCTCCCCCGGGCTTTAAATTAAATATTTGCAGCTTCTAATATTTCCGCTGCAAACAAATCAGGCTTCACCAATGGCTTATTATAGAATGATCGGAATGTGGATTCCCTCGACCATCCTGCTGTGTTCAGGATGAGGTCAATAGGCACATCCATCCTAGCTGCCGTTGATGTGGATGCTGCCCTGGTGGAATGAGATTTGTAAAGGTTAATGTCTATCCCAGCAGCTTCCAATACCTGTTTTAACCATCTTGAAATGGTCTGGCTTGTTACCCGGCCATGTGGTTTTTTGTGGCTGACCCATAAGGCTCTTTCACTCCCTCGGATGTTATGGGTTTTGTCGATGTACTGTTTGAGGTGGGTCACCACACACAATCGTGGCTCTGTTGGGTAGGCCCGGAATACCACTAGTGCGTTGGATGTTCCTGGCCTGCTTTGTTTTATCAGACCTAGTAGGGTGAATGTTACCTGGTCTGGCGTTGTTTCCATGCTGTCCAGTCTAAGTTTGTGTAACGACTGGACCCTCTGTGCAGATACTGGTGCCATCAGCATGAGCGTTTTTAGTGTTAATTGCTCGAGGCTGAGGGATCTTGCTGGTGGCCTTTCCCGGAGGTATGTCAGTACGACACTGATGTCCCAAATATGAGTATACCTGGGCTTGGGGGGCTTGATGTTATAAATGCCCCTCATCAGGTTAACCACCAGCGGATGGGATCCCATAGGCTGATGTCCTGCAGGTTTGAGGTAAGTGGAGAGGGCACTACGTGCCGTGTTGATGGCACTGTAGCTCATACCCTCGTGATGATGTAGGTAGGCCAGGAACTCAAGAACATTGGCTACTGTGGCTGTTTCATATGAAGTCCCCGTTTCTTGGCAGTACTTCTCCCATTTCTTGATGTTGGTTAGGTACTGCCTCTTTGTAGATGTTCTCAGGGATGCTGACATGGTGGTGATGGTTTGTTGCGATAATCCCAGGTCCAGATAGGGTCAGTTTAGAATATGCAACCCAGGAGTTTAATGTCTTGATGGCATGGGTGGCTTATGCCTGACACTGGGTGAATCAATAAACCTGGATGACTGGGAAACACCATTGGTGATTCCACCACCATGTCTTGAAGTACTGGGAACCATGGCTGTGTAGGCCAGTCGGGTACCACCAAAACTCCAGAGGCTGAGTCCATCTGGATTTTTCGAAGTACCCGACTGATGAGGCAGAAGGGAGGAAAAGCATAGAAAAAGAACTTTCCCCAATCCAGCGTGAAGGCATCTACTGCTGCTGCCTCTGGATCTGGTTCCCAAGCGACATACGTAGTTAATTGGTGATTTAGTCTTGATGCAAATAAATCGATATCTGGCTTTCCATATTGCTTGACAATTTTAGCAAATGCTTTAGGATTTAACATCCATTCGATGTTGTCATTGAATTTGCGTGACCTGGTGTCCGCCACTGTGTTTAGCTTACCTGGTAGATAGGTAGCTGAAAGCCAAATATGTCTTTCGACACACCATTGCCAAATCATATTGACCAATTTGTCGCATGATAAAGATTTTATGCTGCCCATATGGTTAATGTAAGCCACCACCGTAGTATTGTCTATTTGTAATCGAACATGCAAGTGCTGCATATCTGATACATATGCTTTTAAACCATAAAAGGCGCCCAACATTTCCAAATAATTAATGCCCAGTGTAGATAGTAATGATGCTTCTAAGTTAGTCCATCTACCACCTGTGCTGGATATGGAGTTAGTTGCTCCCCAGCCTTGAGCACTGGCATCTGTTTGAAGAACTAAAGCAGCATTAGTAATGATAATAGGACTACAACTATGCCAAATATTTTGTATCCACCACTGTAGCTCTGATATTGCTTCAGTGGGTAACATCATGACCCGATCATAGTGACCTTTATGTTGTTTCAGTGCCTGCACCTTTGCTCTTTGTAAATTTTGATAATGCAAAGGTCCAAATTGGATAGCCGGAAATGCTGCTACCATTTTCCCAATTACTGCTGCTACTTGTCGAATAGTTGGTCTTTTGTTAACTTTTAAGTTATTGCATGATTGTGCTAATTCAATCATCTTATCCCTTGGCAGGGTAATAGTCATTTGGACTGAGTTAATTGTGAAACCCAGGTAGTCCATGATAGAGGATGGATTTAACTTGGATTTATCTGGATGTAGGACGAATCCCAGCGTTTCTAGGAGCTGTTTTGTGGCTGATACTGCTGCTACAGCCAATTCCATAGTTTTCCCCACTATGAGGATATCGTCCAAATATGCCATGACTATATGTTTTTGTTTCCTTAATGTTGCCATGGCTGGTTTTAATATTTTTGTGAATAATCTTGGGGCTGACGTGAGCCCATTAGGCAGTGCTTTATACTGCCACAGCTGCCCCATCCAGATAAATGTAAGGTATCTGCTATAATCCTTATGTATGGGTACCAGATAGTAAGCATCTTTGAGGTCAATGCTTGCCATATAGTATCCTTTGGAAATCAGTTGTCTAGCAGTCACAAATGTTTCCATTTTGAAATGTATATACTTAACAAACTTATTTAGGGATGTTAAGTCAATGATGATGCGACATCCACCATCTTTTTTAGTTTTTGTAAATATGTTGGAAACAAATTCCAAGGGTTCATGGTTAGTCTTTTCTATGACCCCTTTATTTATAAGCCTCACCAGTTCAGCTTGTCCCTCCTGTTGCTCTTTTTTTGAGGGAGAAAATACCCTTTCGGGCCAGTGTTGAACTGGCGGTGTTTTTGAAATAAATTGAATTTTATATCCTCCAATGCTATTGAGTATATATTTATCATTAGTGATCATTCCCCATGCTTTTTTAAACAAGTGTAACCTTCCCCCTGTTAGTAAGGCACCCTTATTTTCTATATGCTGGTAGGAACCAATCCACCTACCTCCATGGTTATTGACGACTTTGTGTTTTCTTTCTTCTTAGAGGTTTGTTTTGTCGACGTGCTGGCGATGTTGGGGGGAGGCGCATTTTCCAGGGGGTCCTGGCCTAAAAAAGGTCTTTGGGGATAATGCGGCCCCAAGCTTTCACCAGTCCCATATTCCAGACATCGACTGGTGGATGCCGTGGGGTGCTGCCGCTTGGGTATCAGAGTTATTCGTGGTTTGCTCGTCCCGGGGCCTGCCCTCATGAGGCCGAAGGTTTTGGATGCCTCTTCCATATCCTTCAGCTGTTTGTTTAGGTCGTTCCCAAACAGTAACGGATCTGCCTCCGTAGCTGGAGCTTTGCACAAGCCAGCAAATTTTGGGTTGAGGGCAGGTCTTATATTTTCCCTCCGGAGGTTGTTTAATTCAAATTGGGTGGTACACATCAACGCCAGCACATCCTGCTGGTGTGTACTCATCTCCGTAGTCTCCACGGAACGAGCAAAGGCTGTGATAGCTGACGTCAGGAGCCTAAGGATCCGCTGTAGCTTTATTTCTTGTGCCCGTATAGGGCCCCCCACATTTCCCCAGATTTGACTGTTGAGGCTTTTGACCTTAAGGGCCTCACAGTTCTCTGGTGCTGTGTGTTCCTCTAGTACTTGGGTGAGCACCTTTTCCTGTAGAGGCTTATTAGACAGGTGGTTTTTGCTAGCCGCCATCCTCGGCTCCAGAGGTGCTCCAGCCCGTGGGGTTGCTACAAAGCGGTCCACCACACCCAGCAGCTGTTCCTGTTCCTGCACCCCATGCATACTCCCGATTCCTTCCGCCTGCCCCTTTTTCAGACCAGCCCTGCCCTGGTCACCAATGCTAGCCTCCAGTTCTTGATCTGAGGTAGCAAAGGGAAGTGCCTGACTCGACACTATGGAGGAGGCGCCTGTCCTGTCTGCCCGGGAGCGCTGCTGTTCCCGGTAGACCATCTCCTCTAGGAGCTGCTGAATGCAGCTCAGGCGGCTGTCTCTCCTCCGTTTTGGGGAGGACATTTCCCCCTCCGACGAGTCGTAGTCGACCGGCCGATTCGTTTTTCGGGTTGCTTTCCCAGCCCGCCGTGCAGGCTCTGGCGTGACTGGGTCAGGCTCGGTCTCAGGGATAGCAAATCGCTCAGCGAGCGCTGCTGCCGCCGGTTGCTGCCCCGCTGGAATTGGTTGCTCCTCTGGTGGAGTTAGAGCGCGGGCAGTTCTTTGAGAGAGCTTCCTGCATTGAGACATCTTTGCACTGCAAAACAATAACGCCACTCTCCTCCGGTTAGTCCCAGCGCACCGTCTACTTACCTGACGGTCCATTTTAAAGCGCAGCTGGAGAGCCTGACTCCAGCTGCCGCCGCTGTTGCAACTGCTGGGCGTAATGCTGCGCCTGCACACTGAGCGGGGTTCTTCACGTAGTCACTCACGTGACTCCGAAGTAAAATTGCTGCGTTACAGCGCCAGAGTCCCGGGTCCTGACTATGGATGCTGTCTGTCCCCGTAACCTGCGAGGGTTTTCTCCTGGTGCTCCGGTTTCCTCCCACACACCAAAGACATACAGATGTGCAGAATATTTGGTTTGGTATGAATCTAAATTGTTTATAGTGTGTGTAGAATAGTGTTAATTTGTGGGGACCACAGGTCGGTGCGGACTCGGTTGGCCGGAATGTCTGTTTCCGCGCTGTATCTCTAAACTAAATTAAACTAAATCCTTTCCTCTTCCGATTTCACACATCTCTAATGTGCCCCCTGACTTCTGTGATCCAAGGAGTAGAGTCCTAGCCTGCCCAACCTCTCCCTACCGCCCATCCCTCAAATCCTGACAACATCTTCATAAACAGCAAGGAGCAGTACACCGTGGCAGCCATCGCCGGCGCCGGAAGCAGCTGCACTGCAAGCAACTACACTCAACAGCCAGATTTCTGTAGCCTCCTTTTGATCGTGTATTTTGTTGGTTCACACGCTTGATCAATGGGGTTTTATCATTTGTGTTTTATTATTATTAATATTTAGTCATGCTGAGTCATTCGTAACTGTCACTGTATGTCATATTGTTACTTGTGGGCAGAGCACCAAGGCAAATTCCTTGTACGTGAATACATGGCCAATAAACTTACTTACTTACTTATCCTCATAAATATTCTCTGCTCACTTCCCATCTTAATGGAAAGCATGGTGTCGATACCCGAACATAATACCACACGTGCTGCATCATTTTTAAAAATAACCGACAGAGGCGACTGTCAATAAAACAACATTGATAAATTTGTTCAGATATTTTCTCCCGAGACATCCATTGCTTTAAAATATTAATCCTGCAGACGCTGGAAATCTAAAAAAAAAAACAAGGAACACACAGCATTTCATGCAGCTTCCGTTGAAATATAGCATTTCGGGCTGAAGCGTTATTTTTGTTTCCACGGTTTGTTTCTGAACTATTGTCTTTTTCAAAAGTACGTTCATTTCAGTTGTTCTGGAGTTATTTCAGCGATTGGGATCAGGATAGGCCTGAAGCTGGGGGGCAGTGTTATCTGTGAGGAGGAGGCTAGGAGGCTACAAGGTGACTTCGATAGGTTGGGTGAGTGGGCAAATGCATGGCATTTGTGGATAAATGTGACGTTATCCACTTTGGTGGCAAGAACAGGAAAGTAGACTATTATCGGAATGGTGGCCGATTAGGAAAAGGTGAGACGCAATGAGACCTGGGTGTCATGGTACATCAGTCATTGAAAGTAGGCATGCAGATGCAGCAGGCAGTGAAGAAAGCGAATGGTATCTTAGCATTCATAGCAAAAGGATTTGAGTGTAGGAGCAGGGAGGTTCTACTGCAGTTGGACAGGGCCTTGGTGAGACCACACCTGGAGTATTTCGTAGAGTTTTGGTCTCCTAATCTGTGGAATGACATTCTTGCCATAGAGGGAGTAGAGAAGGTTCACCAGACGGATTCCTGGGATGGCAAGACTTTCCTATGAAGAAAGAGTGGATAGACTCGGCTTGTATTCGCTAGAATTTGGAAGATTGAGGGGGGATATTATAGGAACTTTCAACATTCTTAAGAGGTTCGAGAGGCGAGATGCAGGAAGATTGTTCCCGATGTTGTGGAAGTCCAGAAAAAGGGTTCACAGTTTAAGGATAAGTGGGAAGTCTTTTAGGACGGAGATGAGAAAACAAATTCACACAAAGAGTGGTGAATCTGTGGAATTCTCTGCCACAGAAAGTGGTTGAGGCCAGTTCATTGGCTATATTTAAGAGGGAGTTAGACGTGGCCCTTGTGGCTAAAGGGATCAGGAGGTACGGAGAGAAGGCAGGTACAGGATACTGAGTTGGATGATCAGCCATGATCATATTAAATGGCGGTGCAGGCTCGAAGGGCCGAATGGCCTACTATTGCACCTATTTTCTTTTATGTTTCTATGATACAACGCCGCCTCTATCTACCCCGACAGCAGTCAGAATCCTGAACACAACTCGTTTAAGGAAGCCAGCTGGAAGTGATCGGTGGATGCAGCCGCGGCTTGTGGTTGGCAGGTGGTTGGAGAAATGGATAAAGGCTAGAGGCGCGGAGGAGATGACACGTTGTCACGTAAAGAAATCAATGATTTTGCTGAGAACATACATGGCAATATGAGCAAGTTTGCAGATTATACAAAAGTGGATGGTTTTGCAGATAGTTTGAGAATTTGCAGCAGGATTTTGATCGATTGGCCAGGTTGGCTGTGGAATGTTTGATGGAAGCGAACACCGCGAAATGCTATGTGTTGCATTTTGGGAAGTCTAACATGGGCAGGACCTACACGGTGAATGGTAGGGCTCTGTGGAGCATTGTAAAGCAGAGGGATCGAGGAGTGTTGCTGCATGATTCATTGAAGTTGGATTCGCAGGTGAATAGGATGGTCAAAAAGGCTTTTGGCACATTGGCCTGCTATAGTCCGAGCATTGAGTATAGAAGTTGGGAGGTCATGTTACATAGAAACATAGAAACATAGAACATAGGTGCAGGAGTAGGCAATTCGGCCCTTCGAGCCTGCACCGCCATTCAATATGAAGGGCCACATCTAACTCCCTCTTAAATATAGCCAATTAACTGGCCTCAACTACATTCTGGCAGAGAATTCCAGAGATTCGCCACTCTCTGTGAGAAAAATGTTTTCCTCATCTCAGTCCTAAAATATTTTCCCTTTATCCGGCAGTTGTATAAGACATTGGTGAGGCCGCATATAGATTATTGTGTTCAGTGCTGGAAACCATGTTGTAGGAAACATATCGATGCTGGAAATGGTACAGAGAAGATTTACGACGATGTTGCCAGAACTAGAGGGTCTGATCTATAGACAAAGGTTGAGTAGGGAGATGAGGGATGATCTTACAGAGGTGTATAAAAGAGGATCTTATAGCGGTAGAGTTGCTGCCTAACAGTGCCAGAGACCAGGCTTCGATCCCGACTGTACGTGTTTTCAACGAGTTCTTTGGTTTCCTTCCACACTCCAAAGACGTACTTGACACGTGACACGTAGGTTAAATCGCTTGGTATAAATGTAAATTGTCCCTAGTGTGCGTAGAATCATGTTAATTTGCGGGGAACGCTGGGCGGTGCGGAATCGATGGGCCGAAGGGTCTGTTTCCGCGCTGTATATCTCAACTGAACTAAAGCAAAGCAAAGCAAAGTAAAGTAAAGTAAAGTAAACTAAACTAAACGAAATTAAATATTGAACATGTCTACAGCCAGTGATTTAGTTCCATATTTAATCTCTTATTACGAAGATGACCGCAAAAAAGTGTCCGGTAACATCGGGAGCTAACATGGTTGCTGACCGACTCCGAACGCCAACTTCCGTCGCCACGAATCGTGGGGCTTGAATCGGCCTGTTCGCTGGGCCTTTCATCGCCCGGCAGCGGGTGCTTCAACATCGGGAGCATCGATCGCGTCGATGCAGCGGTTGGATTTTAAGCCGAGCCGAACGATGAAAGACCCCGCGAACGGGGCGATTCAGCCCTTAGAAAGCGTATGATACCCATTTGAATCTTTCAAAAGCTACAATGTGATAAATAACACTTAAACAAATAACACTGAAATTAAGGCAAATATAAGAACCAACCTTGGAGGGAGCAGAGAGAGAGGGAGAGATGTGGAGAAAATACTAAATAACGTGAGTGACCGTGAATGAGGGATTGACCTGCAAGGTAGCCAGGAATCCCGTTCGACCGGAGCGCTTAATGACCTGACCCTTACCCGTTTAATATCTTTCCCATCCTTCCCATCCACCAATACATCCAATTAGTTCACTGGTAATTGTACCCGCATCACACAGCTTTGAGACATTTTCCGTGAATACGTTCAGTAATACTTCAAGGTCAAAACACAATTGGTGACACGTCATTGGTGATACGATGTTAATACAGACAATTAACAAGCGCATTGATTGGGTAAATTGAATGGATTAAAGGCTGATAAATCCCCAGGGCCAGATAGGCTGCATCCCAGAGTACTTAAGGAAGTAGCTCCAGAAATAGTGGATGCATTAGTAATAATCTTTCAAAACTCTTTAGATTCTGGAGTAGTTCCTAAGGATTGGCGGGTAGCAAACGTAACCCCACTTTTTAAGAAGGGAGGGAGAGAGAAAACGGGGAATTACAGACCAGTTATTCTAACATCGGTAGTGGGGAAACTGCTAGAGTCCGTTATTAAAGATGGGATAGCAGTACATTTGGAAAGTGGTGAAATCATTGGACTAAGTCAGCATGGATTTACGAAAGGTAAATCATGTCTGACGAATCTTATAGAATTTTTCGAGGATGTAACTAGTAGCGTGGCTAGGGGAGAACCAGTGGATGTGGTATATCTGGACTTCCAGAAGGCTTTCGACAAGGTCCCACATAAGAGATTAGTAAACAAACTTAAAGCACACAGCATTGGGGGTTCAGTATTGATATGGATAGAGAACTGGATAGAGAAGATGGCAGATGGAGTTTAATGCTGATAAGTGTGAGGTGCTACATCTGGGCAGGACAAATCAAAATAGGACGTACATGGTAAATGGTAGGGAATTGAAGAATACAGCTGAACAGAGGGATCTGGGAATAACTGTGCACAGTTCCCTGAAAGTGGAATCTCATGTAGATAGGGTGGTAAAGAAAGCTTTTGGTGTGCTGGGCTCTATAAATCAGAGCATTGAGTATAGAAGTTGGGATGTAATGTTAAAATTGTACAGGGCATTGGTGAGGCCAATTCTGGAGTATGGTGTACAATTTTGGTCGCCTAATTATAGGAAGGACGTCAACAAAATAGAGAGAGAGTACAGAAGAGATTTACTAGAATGTTGCCTGGGTTTCAGCAACTAAGTTACAGAGAAAGGTTGAACAAGTTAGGGGTTTATTCTTTGGAGCGCAGAAGGTTAGGGGGGGACTTGATAGAGGTCTTTAAAATGATGAGAGGGATAGACAGAGTTGACGTGGATAAGCTTTTCCCACTGAGAGTAGGGAAGATTCAAACAAGGGGACATGACTTGAATTAAGGGACAGAAGTTTAGGGGTAACATGAGGGGGAACTTCTTTACTCAGAGAGTGGTGACTGTGTGGAATGAGCTTCCAGTGAAGGTGGTGGAGGCAGGTTCGTTTTTATCATTTAAAAATAAATTGGATAGTTATATGGACGTGAAAGGAATGGAGGGTTATGGTCTGAGCGCAGGTATATGGGACTAGGGGAGAATACGTGTTCGGCACGGACTAGAAGGGTCGAGATGGCCTGTTTCCGTGCTGTAATTGTTATATGGTTATATGGTTATAACTGGCTGGCAAACATGAAGCAAAGAGTAGCAGTAAACGGGTCCTTTTCACAATGGCGGGCAGTGACTAGTGGGGCACCGCAAGGCTCAGTACTGGGACCCCAGCTATTTGCAATATATATTAATGATATGGATGAGGGAATTGAAGGCAATATCTTCAAGTTTTCGGATGACACTAAGCTGGGGAGGGGGGGGGGGGGGCAGTGTTAGCTGTGAGGAGGATGCTAGGAGACTGCAAGGTGACTTGGATAGGCTGGGTGAGTGGGCAAATGTTTGGCTGATGCCGTATAATGTGGATAATGGTGAGGTCATCCATTTTCGTGGCAAAAATAGGAAAGCAGACTATTATCTAAATGGTGGCCGATTAGGAGAAGGGGAGATGCAGCGATCAGTCATTGAAAGTAAGCATGCAGGTGCAGCAGGGAGTGAAGAAAGCGAATGGTATGTTAGCTTTCATAGCAAAAGGATTTGAGTATAGGAGCAGGGAGGTTCTACTGCAGTTGTACAGGGTCTTGGTGAGACCACACCTGGAGTATTGCGTACAGTTTTGGTCTCCAAATCTGAGGAAGTACATTATTGCCATTGAAGGTTCACCAGACTGATTCATGAAGAAAGATTGGATAGACTTGGTTTATACTCTCTAGAATTTAGGAGATTGAGAGGGGATCTTATAGAAACTTACAAAATTCTTAAGGGGTTGGGCAGGCTAGATGCAGGAAGATTGTTTCCGATGTTGGGGAAGTCCAGGACAGGGGGTCACAGCTTACGAATAAGGGAGAAATCCTTTAAAACCGAGATGAGAAAAACTTTTTTCACAGAGAGAGTGGTGAATCTCTGGAACGCTCTGCCACAGAGGGTAGTTGAGACCAGTTCATTGGCTATATTTAAGAGGGAGTTAGATGTGACCCTTGTGGCCAAGGGGATCAGAGGGTATGGAGAGAAGGCAGGTACGGGATACTGAGTTGGATGATCAGCCATGATCATATTGAATGGCGGTGCAGGCTCGAAGGGCCGAATGGCCTACTCCTGCACCTAATTTATATGTTTCTATGTTTCTATGCATAACAGTGACTCTGTCTCGCGGAAAGCGGAGATTTTAATAATTTTTTTCACAGAACTTCAAAATCCGGATTACAAAGCATATGCCCCACCTCCCAAAAACATGGAAGGGGCGTGTGCCCCTCCCCCTCCCCCCTCCCCACCCCCGGATTTCACCATCGAAATGTCACCTATCCCTTTCCGCTGACTCTCAGTCTGAAGAAGGGTCTCGGCTCGAAACGTCAACTATTCCCTGTTCTCCATGGAAGCTGCTTGATGCGCTGAGTAATGCCCACTTAGGAAACCTGAACGGAAACCTCTGGTGACCTTGCGCCCACCCAATGTTTCCTTGAGGTTCCCGGACGTTTTGGTCACTTTCCCTAACGTTCGAAAGTGGTGTCAGCGTCGTCGCGGCTTCTTCTATGTTCCTTCGCTTATGTCAACGTAATCAAACCGGCCTCGATTTAAAAATAGGTGGCCTTTTGGGCGAAACCAGTGTAGTGGGGTTCTTATTTATTACAGGCAGTCGAAGGCAATCTTCTTCGCTGACTGGCCATTTTGATTGGCTCATTGGAGTTTTCAGGAATTAGAATGCCAGTTAAACGTTATAACTTCTTATAACTGTCTCCACTCCTTCTCCCCCCTTCTCTCCCCTTCTTTTCCCTTCTCCATCCTTCTCCCCCCCCCCTTTTCCCATTTCTCTCTCCCCTTCTCTCTCATTCTCTCTCCCCTTCTCTCCCCTTCTCTCCCTTTCTCTGGCCCCCATTCTCACTCCCCTTCTCTCTCATTCTCCCCCCTTCTCTACCCCTCTCTCCCCCTCCTAAAGAACTTCCTCTTCATCGTGCAGACAGCGCTCCTCCGCTGTCCCTGGCCCCCCACCTTCGCGATGTGTGTGTGTGTGCGTGCGCGCGCGTGCGTGTATGTGTGTGTGTGTGTGTGTGTGTGTGTGTGTGTGTGTGCGTGTGTGTGTGGGTGTGTGTATATGTGTGTGTGCGTATGTGTGTGTGTGCGCGGTTGGTAGCAAAGGCCCTGTACGATTTTTGGTCGGTAGATGCAGCTCACGCTTCGGTCGAGGCTTTCCAGGCGAGTGACCAAAACCTCTGACGACTCATGGAAACCTTGGGTGGGGCGTAAGGTCAACAGAGGTTTCCGTTCAGGTGTCCTAAGTGGGACAGGACCATTACACCGGAATTTTGTGCCTAATAGGTTCTGGTTCAGGTGATGGAACGCGCTTAGCCCATAACGCTGCGTTTTTAGCGTTCTCGGTCAGAGCTGTTATGGTCATTCCCTTTCAACTTAAACTTGAGTTTGAGTTCAGTTTATTGTCACCTGTACCGACGTGCATTGAAAAGTATTTGTGCTAAACAGTCAGCGGAAAGATGATTACAATCGATCAAACAGCAGTGTGCAGAAACATGATAAAGAGAGTATCGTGCATAACGTTTAATGCAAAATAAAGGGCGGCAGAAACCCAACTATGGGTTTGACTACGGAATATTTCTGTACGGAGTTTGTACGTCCTACCCATCATCCAGGTGGATTTTCTCCGGGTACTCCGGTTTCCTCCCACACTCTAAAGTCGTGCAGGTTTGTAGGCTATTTAGCTTGATAAAGTTGTAAATTGCCCCTAATTTGTCTATGATAGTGTGCGGGGTCGGTGGGCCGAAGGGCTTGTTTCCGTGCCGTGTCTCTTAACTAAACTAAACTAAACTGAAGTAAACTAAATTAAACCAAAATAAAATAAAATAAAATAAATAAAGCTTTCTTGTATCCTGGGTAAAAGTCTCTGTACGTTCAAATTATGAATTGATACACCTCAATAAGCTCTGCAATTCTATATGACATTTACTTCGCAGTTTCTTCTGCTAAAGAAGTAACGTAACTGTGGTGACGTAAACATTGTTTGTTTTGGAAAGCTACCGAGATCTATGTTGCAACCACAGTGTTCCCTCTGGAATCCGTATAATATAAATTGCAGGCGCGAAGAAGGGATCGACTAAAATATGAATTCGGAGATTGTCCGAGGAGCCAAGAAAACTGCCTTCCAAAGATAATGAGGGAAACATTTCAATTGATCGAAAACATTTATTACGCATTTCTTTCCACTGTTGGTATTCCTGGTAAGTCAATAAGTGCAGAGTTGTAGGAAACTGACAAGGATGTTGCCAGGACTCAATGATCTGAAATATTGGGAGAGGTTGAGCAGGGCTGGGACTCTATTCCCTGGAGCACTGGAGGATGTGGGGTGATCTTAGAGAGGTGTATAAAATCATGAGAGGAAGAGATCGGGTTGACGCAAAGAGTCTCTTGCCCAGAGTAGGGGAATCGAGGACCAGTGAACAAAGCTTTGAGATGAAGAGGGAAAAGATGTAATATGAATTTGACAGTTAGTCTTTTCGCACAAGGGCGGTGGGTGTATGGAACGAGCTGCCAGGGGAGGTAGTTGAGGCTGAGACTGTCGCAACG
The DNA here is from genome assembly GCF_028641065.1 of Leucoraja erinaceus. NCBI lineage: Eukaryota > Metazoa > Chordata > Chondrichthyes > Rajiformes > Rajidae > Leucoraja > Leucoraja erinaceus. Next base: position 19,512 of record NW_026576336.1, read on the forward strand.
TTTAAAAAACAATTAGTAAGGTACATGGATTGGACAGGTTTAGAGGATATGTGCCAAACGCACGTAGGTGGGACTAGTGTAGATGGGACAAGTTGGTCGGTGCGGGGATGTTGGGCCGAAGGGCCTGATTCCATGCTGCATGACTGTATGACTATTACTATGAAATCTGCGTCACCATCAGCATTGAGATTCCCTAATCTTACATTTTTAGAAGTTTCTTTGATTGTTAAATTTCATCAGGGTTGTGTCACTTGATTGACCCTGACGTTTTGGTTTTTGAACAAGAAATTTAAAGAACGAATTTAAAATAACCTCCCATTTTACCTCCGATCTTATAAGGTACAGGTTCATCACTTAAAGCGAATGTGGGGAATTTCTTTAAAATAAAATATCTGAAACCATTTTTGGTTAAGATTCGAGCGGGTCTGGCATTTTCAACATCTGCAGTTTCTTCTGCGTAAAAAAAAATCAGTAAATTAGCTGCAATATGTCATTTAACGGTTTCAAATGAGTAGTTTGCACTTATCGTCACTTTTGGGACGGAGGGCTCTCAAATATTCAGACATTCTCTTCGCAGGTAATATTTCCTAACTGATACTAATTTGTTTTACACAATATTTAGTTATATTTGGGGCGTTTTTGTGATTCTTCCTTATGACATTTATATATTTGCTGTAATAAAATCTCCAGGCTTTCTGCATAAGTCAGTTACTAGCATGCGAATCGTGCAGATCACCAGAGTCATGGAGTGATGGGAGTCATGGAGTTATACAGCATGGAATTGGACCTTCATACAAATCTCACATGATGCCCTATTTTTCCTAGTATTAGTTCAACCAGAATGTTTCGGGTGGTGAACAACACCAGTGCCTGAGAAGGGTTGATGTATAGAGGAATCTTGGGGTACAAAACCATAACTTTCTGAAAGTGACAGCACACGTAGTGGTAAAAAAGAAAAGCCATACTGTTTGAATTGGTCGCGGCATTGAGTGCAAGAGCCAAGAAGTCACGGTGTAGCTTTATGGGTATTTCGTTAAGTCGCAATTAGAGTATTAGAGTGCAGTTCTGGTCGCCCCGTTACAATAATAATGTAGGCATTGGATAGGGTGCAGTCGAGATTAGCCAGACTGAGGTCTGGATGAGGGGGCTTTAGCAATAGGGGGGCATTGGGTGATTTTCTCTGGAACGTATGTGGTTGTGGGAAGACATGATAAAAATATGTATAATGCTTAGATCATTGATAGGTCAGACGGCTAGAACGGGATGGAAATATGAAATACTAGACAGTGCAGGTTTAAGGGCTACGTTTAAAGGAGGTGTCCATCGCAAATGCTTTCCACAGAGACTGGTGAGTACCTATAATGCGCTGCCGGGACCTTTGGTGAAGGCATATACTATAGTGACATTTAATAGACATTTGGACAGGCATATTGATAGGAGGGACTGGGGAGATTTTGATTAAGTTCACGCAAATAGTGGCGGGCTTTGCATCATTTTCGTCAGCGATATTGTGACTTGAACGACCAGTTCCCGTGCTCCACTGTTCCATGTTCCACGAGTGTTAGCGTGATTAACACGGGGAGCTTGACAACGTGTGCTTTGAGATTGGATCATTGTTGGGCCCGTTGAGTAGGATCACGGGTTCTAACGCGAAACAACTCAAGATGAGAAGATATTCTGTAGGAAAGCTACATTCATGGAGAGTGTTCAACATTCCTACCCGATGCATGTAATGGAATGCTTATTGAGGTTGAACGTGCCGGATTGTTAGCATTCTAGTGGTTCGCGATGAGCATCATTTCGATTATGTTAAAGAAAGCTGCAGATGCTGTAAAAATCGAGGGTAGACAAAAATGTTGGAGAAATTCAGCGGGTGAGGCAGCATCTATGGTGAAACGGAATAGGCGACGTTTCGGGTAGAGACCCTTCCGAAACGTCGCCTATTCCTTTTCTCCATAGATGTCGCCTCACCCGCTGAGATGCTCCAGTATTTTTGTCTATCCCTTATTCTTTATCTGTGACCCTTGGTTCTGGACTCTCCCATTATCCGGAACATGTTTCCTGCATCTAGCCTGCCAAATCCCATTAGAATTTTATAGTTGTCTAAAATATTCCATTTCATCTTTTACATTCAAGTGAAGTGAAAGCCCAGTAAATCGTTTTTTTCATCATATGGATTGTTCATATTCCAGTGGTGAACGATGAGCATCATTTCGATTATGTTAAAGAAAGAACTGCAGATGCTGGAAAAATCGAAGGTGGACAAAAATGTTGGAGGAACTTAGCGGGTGAGGCGGCATCTATGGCGCGACGGAATAGGTGACGTTTCTAGTCGGGACCCTGCTGCAGACCTTTCTACTTGTCTACTTTCGATTATGTTAGATTGAACTCACAATGTGTTTGGAGGTCGATTCTTCAGCCACTTGAAGGTGGTTTTACGGACAGCCATGATGGTAACCTTCGCTGCAATATATATTTGTATTGGTTTGCCGTGTGCCGTGTTACGATGAGGAAATGTGTTTGGGTGGTGTTCAGTGAAGTCACAAAAGAAAATGGTGTTAAATCTGATAGTGCGTGCTTTGAAGGTTTTGTATCTTCGGCCCTCGGGAGAGGGGAGAAGAGGGAATATCCCGTGTTGGAACGGTATTTGATTTCGCTGGCTGATTTTTTCGAGTAGTGCTAAATGCAGATTGTGTCGATCGGGGTCTGTTGGTGGACTAGGCTACATCCACAACTCCCTTCAATTGTGTTGGGGCTTGCGTGGAGCTGTTGTCAGGTTAAGCTATGAGGTCTCCGATGGGATCCTTTGCAGAGCGCATCTGTAGAAGATGGTAAGAGACGTTGGAGACATCATGAATGCCTTTGTTTTCCGAAGAAGCAGAAGCGTTGATTTGTTTCTTTGGCCGTAAATTCGATGTGCTTTTGACAATAGACAATAGACAATAGGTGCAGGAGTCGGCCATTTGGCCCCTCGAGCCAGCACCGCCATTCAATACGATCAAGGCTGATCATCCCCAATCAGTACCCCAATCCTACCTTCTCCCCATATCCACTGACTCCGCTATCTTTGAGTCCTATCTAGCTCTCTCTCTTGAAATTATCCAGAGAACCTGTTCCACAGACTCACAACTCTCTGTGAAAAAGTGTTTCCTCATCTCCGTTCTAAATGGCCGACCCCTTACTCGTAAACTGTATTCTCGAATCCACTACTCTGTGCTACCCGACCTATTTATCTTATTATTTTATACACCTCAACATGATCATCCCCACCCTTCTCTGCTCCATGGAATAGTCCCGGCCTACTCAGCCTCTCCCGATAGCTCAAAACCTTCCAAATTCGTTGTGCACTAATTTAATGAAATCTACTGTTCTTACACTACGATCGTTGCATTTTGTACTTATATAACTGTGCTTTTGTACAGTGTGACTTTACTTCAATGTGATCAAGGCTGATCATCCCCAATCAGTACCCCATTCCTGCCTTCTCCCCATATCCCCAGACTCCGCTATTTGTAAGAGCCCAATCTAGCTCTCTCTTGCAAGTATCCAGATAACCTGCCTCCACCACCCTCTGAGGCAGAGAATTCCACAGACGCACCACTCTCTGTGAGAAAAAATGTTTCTCCGTCTCCGTTCTAAATGGCTTACTCCTTATTCTTAAACTGTGACCCCTGGTTCTGGACTCCCCCGACATCGGAAACATGTTTCCTGCCTCTAGCGTGTCCAAATCCTTAACAATCTTATATGTTTCGATGAGATTCCCTCTCATGCTTCTAAACTCCAGCTGCTCCATTCTCTCAGCATATGAGACAGTCCCGCCATCACGTTGTAAACCCACGCTGCACTCCCTCAACAGCAAGAATGTCTTTCCTCAAATCAGGACAATTGTTTGGATTTGTCTCTATTCTTGAAAGTCATCATGTTTATTTTATTTCTGGTGATGCGTTGAGTTGAATTTAGCTCAGTTTATTGTCCCGTGTACCGATGTATAGGGAAAAGCTTGTATTGCTTACTAAACAGTCAGCGGAAAGAGAATGCATGGTTATACCGAGCCATCCGCAGTGTATCCATAAATAATAAAGGGAGATATTTTAGGATGTGCACGCCATACGCAAGAAGAAGAAAAAAATAAAAGGAAATATCGTTTCGTGCAAGGTAAAGTCCAGTGAAGTCCGATCAAATAGAGTCCGATGTTCTCCAAGGAAGTCTACGGTCTTCAATGTGTCCGCTGGCATATCGTTGTCTTACTGAAGGGACATGAGGTTTTTGATTTGTGACCGTTCATGCCCAACATGCTAAGAATTTCCGAGATACGCAAAATTGTAGAATCTCAAATCTGGAACAAAAAAGAGAATACGAATTTCAACAAGAATTTTTCCTACAACTGAAATGTCTATTAATATTGTAGTTGAGCTCCATGTATTATCAAATTGACCTACTGGGATGGTCTTTCTTCCAATGTCTCCTCAGCGCATAAAACAGATCAACATTGCTATCGGTCAGATGTTTTTTTCTGGCCAGTGCCCAGATCGGCGTCACGGAAAATGTGTGTTCCACAGTGAAAACATGAAATCCGGTGCTCACTGTCGGAAATACAATCTTCATTTTCTTTACTGCCTCGCTGTCTATGTGAATATTCTTCATCCCTCACCAGACCGCGGGAATATTATAGTCATAGAGATATAGAGCACGGAAAGGCCCCTTGGCCCTCCTTGTCCATACATTGTCAACACATCTGAATTGGCATTCAGAGCTAGTCTTATTTGTCGGAGTGAGACCACTCGCAAATTGGAGGAACAGAACCACACATTTCGCTTGGCAGCTTACAACCCAGCGGTAGGATTATTGATATATCGAATTATGTCAGGGGATGTCAGGATATTCATATGAAGAAAGACTGGATACTGGACATTGGTTGTCCAAGTCTCAGAGGCCGTGGGGACAACCACTGAGAAAGATGGCTTGTACTCGCTAGAATTTAGATGATTGAGAAGGGATCTTATTGAAACGAACAAAATTCTTAAGGAGTTGGACAGGCTAGATGCAGGAAGATTGTTCCCGATGTTCTGGAAGTCTAGAACAAGGGGTCACAGTTTAAGGATAAGGGGGAAATCTTTTAGGACCGAGATGAGAAAAACATTTTTCACAAAGAGAGTGGCAAATCTGTGGAATTCTCTGTCACAGAAGGTAGTTGAGGCCAGTTCATTGGCTATATTTAAGAGGGCGTTAGATGTGGCCCTTGTGGCTAAAGGGATCAGGGGGTATGGAGAGAAAGCAGGTAGAGGATACTGAGTTGGTTGATCAGCCATGATCATATTGGATGGCAGTGCAGGCTCGAAGGGCCGAATGGCCTAATCCTGCACCTATTTTCCATGTTTCTATGTTTCTATGTTTCTATAAGTAACCCGTTCATCCCCTCTCTCTCGTGCCTCCTCCACCCCGTTGTCCTACTGAGCGGGGTGTTCAGCTAAACAATCGCTGAGCCTGCGCTTTCCCCGCCGATAGATAGGAGTTCACACAGGGAACAGCGGATACAGTAGGTGAGGTTGGAGGTTGCTGGATAATGTCGGTGGATTATGTGCTGTATGCCAACAGCACCTCGTACTTCGCTCGGGCAACATTTCCACCCCAGCGGTATGAACATTGATTTCTCTAACTTCAAGTAACCCTTGATTCCCCTCACTTTACCGTTTACCAATCTCACTGCCTACGACTACATTTTATCTCTGTTTGCATCGCTGTTTATCTTCTTCCAGCTAACAGTGTGCTATTTTATATTTTCCTTGAGCTCCATCCCCTTTTTCTAGTTTTCACACTTTACCCATCCTTATCTATCTATCTCCCTCCCCTCTGACGTCAGTCTGTAGAAAGGACTAGATCCGAAACGTCATCCGTTCCTTCTTTCCAGAGATGCTGCCTGTCCTGCTGACCAGTCCAGCATGTTTTATCTATCTTTGGTTCAAACCAACATCCGCAGACCTTTCATATACATCAAATTGATTCAATTGTTCGATGTTAACAATGGCCATCCCTACTTTCAGTATACCGGGCATTGGTTGTCCAAGTCTCAGATGCCGTGGGGAGAACCACTGTGAAAGATGGCTTACAAATCAAAACTTGAAATCCTGCACAAAACGAGATCTGAAATGACATTTCTAATGGAAAACGCTGGAGGAACTCAGCGGGTCACGCAGCATCCCCGGAGCAAAGGAATGGTGACGCTTCGGGTCGAGACCATTCTTCATACAAAGCGCCATGGGAGTAAGTATCTAGAGGCAAGGACTAATCAAGGACAGGAAGGACCGTCAAGGAAAGGTGGAGCCCACAGTCGTCCATCGTTGCCCGTGGAAAGGGTGCTAACGACGGGGGTACGAACAGCAAAACTAAGCTGGACAACAAGCGAAATATGAAACATACAGCACATAATCCACCGACATTTTCGCCACCTCAAACGGAATTCCAGCAGCCTCCAACCTCATCCACTGTATCCGCTGTTCCTGGTGTGACCTATCTATAGGCGGGGGAACGTACAGGCTCGGCGATCGATTCGCTGAACACCCCTGCTCAGTCCGCCTAAACGTACCTATTGTCCCGGTGCTAAACACTTTAACTGCCCCCTACCATTCCCACACTGACCTTTGCGTCCTGGGCCTCCTCCATTGTCATAGTGCGGTTCGGCAAAAATTGGAGGAACTGCACCTCATATTTCGCTTAGGCAGCTTACACCCTAGCGGTATGAATATTGACCTCTAAGTTCAAGGCACACTTGCTTACCCTCTTTCTCCATCCCTCCCCTTCTCAGTTCCCCGACTGTCCCCGACAACATTTTATCTCCGTTTGCTTTGATGCTACCTTCTCCCAGCCAACAAATATCTATTCTACAGTTTTCCCTTTGTCCTATTTTCACACCCTACCTTTACTGATCTATGTATCACTCTTTCCCCTGACATCAGTCGGAAGAAGGGTCTCGACCGAAATGTCACCCATTCGTTCTCTGCAGAGATGTTGCCTGTCCCGCTGCTCCGTGTAAACCAGCATCTGCATTGCCTTCGCACACTTAATGAAAATAGGGATGGTCATGTGTTAACATTGAACAATTGATTCAATTGGATGTTCCCAGTCATTTTCAATCTTTAAATTGACAACTTTCACAGTATAACGGGACAGCTGGTAGATAGAGTAATGGAGTCATGGAATGATACAGTGTGGAAACATGCCCTTCGGCCAACATGTCGTAGCTGCATTAGCCCGGCCAGCCTGCGTTTGGTCCATATCCCTCCAAACCTGTCCTAACCATGTATCTGTCTAACTGCTTTTTAAACGTATAGTTAGTCCCAGCCTCAACTACCTCCTCTGACACCCACCACCCTTTGTGTGAAAACGTTATAGTTCAGATTCCTATTAAATCTTTTCCCCTTCACCCTGAACCTATGTCCTCTGGTTATCGATTTCCCGACTTTGGGCAAGAGATTCTGTGCATCTAATCCTGAGATCTGTTGTCTCATATCGACAAAGTCTCAGATTCGACTCAAACCTCAGGTGTTGTCTTTGTGAAGTCCGCGCGTTCTTCCTGTGATCGCGTGGACTTCCTTTTCGTTCGTTTGCTTTTTCTCCCACATGACAAATGCGTTCGGGGTTGAATGTTAATTGCCCACTGTAAATTGTCACCAGCGTTTAGAGTATGGATGCAAAACTGGGGACAGATGACATGTGGACGGGATATCGATTGGTCGGCATAGTGCTGATAGGGCGAACGGTCTGTTTCCATGCTGCACCTGCACATTTGAAAGAACGAAATTAAACCCGCCCTTTTTCGCCGTTAGGTGGAGTAGGATGTAAAATCGGTGTTAGTTGTGTAAATGGGAAGGGGAGAGGATTACACCGCGATATTATCGGCATTTTCAAAAGCAGAATGTATTTCAAAAATATTAAATTCGTTTTTTTTTCTTTTGAAACAGTGAATGTCATGGCGATTGCGATCCTGTCGCGGAATAAATGCGGCCTCTCCATCTGTACCACGCGATATCTGGTCGCCATGGCAACGGCGGATCTCTTCTCTCTTATTATTGCAGTAATCTTGTGGAGGATCATATTTTATTATTTACCCGGCACTATCCTCGAAATAACCCCGGTGTGCAGTGTAAGTGCCGGATTTTTCCTGGTCACCACGGACTGTTCTGTTTGGTTCACGGTCGCTTTCTCATTCGATCGCTTTGTCGCCATTTGCTGTAATAAATGGAAAGCGAAATATTGCAGCGGGAAAGTAGCCGCCGCCGTTCTGGCAACAATCTGCGTTTTGTTGTGTTGTAAAAATATTCCCGGTTATTTTACGTTTGAACCTGAGAAGCTAATCAACGGCGTCCCGTGGGGGTGTCTGAGAAAATCAGGTTATTTCACGGAGCCCGGATGGGTGGCATATGACTGGCTGGATAAAGTGTTAACTCCACTGGTCCCATTCGCTTTGATCCTGTTGCTCAATGTCCTGACGGTGAGACACATTTTAGTATCAAGTCAAATCCGCAAGAGACTGAGGGGTCAGAGAACGGAAGAGAAACGCAGTGACCCGGAGATGGAGAACAGAAGGAAGTCGATCATTTTGCTCTTCGCCGTATCCGGCAACTTCATTCTATTGTGGTTGGCTTACGTTATATATTTCTTTCATTACATCATTGCCCAAATAGACCCCGATCACGATACTGACTCCACGTTCATATTTCAGCAAATCTCATTCATGTTGTTGACTTTAAGTTGCTGTACAAACACGTTTATTTATGCAGTAACTCAATCGAAGTTCCGAGAGCAGCTTAATATCGCAATGAAATTTCCGGTGATCTCAATTGTTCAATTAATAATTTCTCGGAATAGGTAATTGGAATACATCCAACGATATCGTCTCGAAAATTTTAGTATGCAACATAAAACATAGAACAATAGAGCAGTAACAGGGCATTCGGCTCACATGTCTTTGCCGAACGTGATTCCAAAGAAGGTTTATCTGTTTGCACATAATCAATGTGTCTCCATTCACCAGCATATCGGCACGCCTACAGGATGTATCTTAAAGCCACTATCATATCCACTTCCGCCATTACAGTCCTGCTTTTATATTCTAGTCCTCGCGAAGGAAATGCGTATTTCATTCTTACTACTAATGCGACTTGTAAATGAACTTATTGCGAATCTTGCACCAGCAATCCCATGTAGCTTTGCGCCTACGATATCTTAATTATCTCCCCATTTATACAATAGTCTATGCCTTTATTCAAACGACCAAAATGCATGAGTCGGCAAGTTGTTTCGATTTATTCCATCTGCCACTTCTCTGCCCAATCTCTCAACGTGCAGATTCTGCAGATTATCTGCGTTCGCTATACTATCTTCCATAGAAACATACAAAATAGGTGCAGAAGGAGGCCCTTCGGCCCTTCGAGCCAGCACCGCCAATCATTGTGATCATGGCTGATCGTCCCCGATCAATAACCCGTGCCTGTCTTCTCCACATATCCCTTGACTCCACTAGCCCCTAGAGCTCCATCTAACTCTCTCTTAATGTCTTTGGGAGAGAGTTGCCGGGGAGGATTTAAACGAATGTGGCAGGGGGATGGGAGCATGAGCAGAGAGACAGAGGGGGTATAAAATGAGGGTAGAAGCAACAGGGAGCAAGTGAAAAGTAAAAGTGGCAGGCAGACTAATCCAGGGCAAAAATCAAAAAGGGCCACTTTTCAACCTAATTGTATAAGGGGCAAGGGTGTTGTAAAAACAAGCCTGAAGGCTTTGTGTCTCAATGCAAGGAGAATTCATAATAAGGTGGATGAGTTGAACGTGCAGATAGTTATTAATGAATGTGATATAGTTGGGATCACGGAGACATGGCTCCAGTGTGACAAAGACTGGGAGCTGAACATCCAGGGATATTCAATATTCAGGAGGGATGGACAAAACGGAAAAGAAGGTGGGGTAACGTTGCTGGTTAGAGAGGAGATTAACGCAATAGAAAGGAAGGACATCAGCTTGGAGGATGTGGAATCGATATAGGTAGAGCTGTGAAACACTAAGGGGCACGGAACGCTAGTGGGAACGCTAGTGCGCACACGCCACCTAACAGTATTAGTGGAGTTGGGGATGGGCATCAAACAGGAAATTAGAAATACGTGCAACAAAGGTAAAACCGTTATAATGGGTGACTTCAATCTACATATAGATTGGGTGAATCAAATTGGCAAGGGTGCTGAGGAAGAGGATTTATTGGAATGTATGCGGGATAGTTTTCTAAACCAAAATGTAGATGGACCAACGAGAGAGCAGGCTATTCTAGACTGGGTATTGAGTAATGAGGAAGGGTTAGTTAGCAGTCTTGTTGTGCGTGGCCCCTTGGGCAATAGTGCCCATAATATGGTTGAGTTTTTCATTAGGATGGAGAGTGACATTGTTAATTCAGAAACAAGGGTTCTGAACTTAAAGAAAGGTAACTTTGAGAGTACGAAACGTGAATTGGCCAAGATAGACTGGCAATTGATTCTTAAAACGTTGACGGTGGATATGCAATGGAAGGCATTTAAAGACTGCACGGATGAACTACAACAATTGTTCATCCCAGTTTGGCAAATAATAAATCAGGGAAGGTAGTGCATCCGTGGATAACACGGGAAATCAGGGATAGTATCAAAACAAAAGATGAAGCGTGCAAATTAGCCAGAAAAAGCAGCCTACCTGAGGACTGGGAACAATTCCTACTCTCACGCGACAGTGAGAGTAGGAATGGAGCGAGGTGGAGGATAAATGCGTGGCTGAAAGACTGGTGCAGAGGGCAGGGATTCAAGTTCCTGGATCATTGGGACTTCTTTTGGGGAAGGTGGGACCTGTACAGAAAGGATGGGTTGCACTTGAACCCGAGGGGGACCAATATCCTAGCGGGGAAATTTGCAAAGGCAGCTGGGGAGACTTTAAACTAGAATGGTTGGGGCGAGGGACTCAAATAGCGAAAGGTAGTAGACAGAATGGGAGGCAAGAAGCAGAAATGGGAAGCACTCGGACACAAGAGGAGAAAGAAAAAAAAGGAAATAAACAGAAAAAGAGACGGGGGTTTTCTTAAATGTGCATATTTTAATGCTAGGAGCATTGTAAGAAAGGTTGATGAGCTTAGAGTCTGGATAGACACCTGGAAGTATGATGTTGTGGCGATCAGTGAAACGTGGTTGCAGGAGGGCTGTGATTGGAAACTAAATATTCCAGGATTTCGCTGCTTCAGGTGTGATAGAATTGGAGGGGCAAGAGGTGGAGGTGTTGCATTGCTAGTCAGGGAAGATATTACAGCAGTGCTTTGGCAGGATAGATTGGAGGGCTCATCTAGGGAGGCTATTTGGGTGGAATTGAGAAGTGGGAAAGGTGTAGCAACTCTTATAGGGGTGTATTATAGACCGCCAAACGGGGAACGAGAATTGGAAGAGCAAATATGTAAGGAGATAGCAGATATTAGTAGTAAGCACAAGGTAGTGATTGTGGGAGATTTCAACTTTCCACACATAGACTGGGAAACACATTCTGTAAATGGGCTGGATGGGTTGGAGTTTGTAAAATGTGTGCAGGATAGTTTTTTGCAGCAATACATAGAGGTACCTACTAGAGGAGGGGCAGTGCTGGACCTCCTGTTAGGAAATGAGATGGGACAGGTGGCGGAGGTATGCGTTGGGGAGCACTTCGGGTCCAGTGATCACAATACCATTAGTTTCAATATAATTATGGAGAGGGTCAGAACTGGACCTAGGGTTGAGATTTTTGATTGGAGAAAGGCTAACTTTGATGCGATGCGAGATGATTTAAAAGGAGTGAACTGGGACATTTTGTTTTATGGGAAAGATGTAGAAGAGAAATGGAGGACATTTAAAGGGGAAATTTTAAGAGTACAGAATCTTTATGTTTCTGTTCGGTTGAAAGGAAACAGTAAAAATTGGAAAGAGCCCTGGTTTTCAAGGGAAATTGGACATCTTCTTCGGAAAAAGAGGGAGATCTACAATAATTATAGGCAGCATGAAGTAAATGAGGTGCTTGAGGAGTATAAGGAATGTAAAAAGAATCTTAAGAAAGATATTAGAAAAGCTAAAAGAAGATATGAGGTTGCTTTGGCAAGTAAGGTGAAAGTAAATCCAAAGGGTTTCTACAGCTATATTAATAGCAAAAGGATAACGAGGGATAAAATTGGCCCATTGGAGAGACAGAGTGGACAGCTATCTGCAGATCCAAAAGAGATGGGGGAGATATTGAACAATTTTTTTTTTCTTCGGTATTCACCAAGGAGAAGGATATTGAATTATGTGAGGTAAGGGAAACTAGTAGAGTAGCTATGGATACTATGAGGTTCAAAGTAAAAGAAGTACTGACACTTTTGAAAAATATAAAAGTGGATAAGTCTCCAGGTCCTGACAGGATATTCCCTAGGACATTGAGGGAAGTTAGTGTAGAAATAGCCGGGGCTATGACAGAAATATTTCAAATGTCATTAGAAACGGGAATAGTCCCCGAGGATTGGCGTACTGCGCATGTTGTTCCATTGTTTAAAAAGGGTTCTAAGAGTAAACCTAGCAATTATAGACCTGTTAGTTTGACTTCAGTGGTGGGCAAATTAATGGAAAAGATACTTAGAGACAATATATATAAGCATCTAGATAAACAGGGTCTGATTAGGAACAGTCAACATGGACTTGTGCCTGGAAGGTCATGTTTGACTAATCTTCTTGAATTTTTTGAAGAGGTTACTAGGGAAATTGACGAGGGTAAAGCAGTGGATGTTGTCTATATGGACTTTAGTAAGGCCTTTGACAATGTTCCTCATGGAAGGTTGGTTAAGAAGGTTCAACTGTTGGGTATAAATGCAGCAAGATGGATTCAACAGTGGCTGAATGGGAGAAGCCAGAGGGTAATGGTGGATGGCTGTTTATCGGGTTGGAGGCAGGTGACTAGTGGGGTGCCTCAGGGATCTGTGTTGGGTCCTTTGTTGTTTGTCATGTACATCAATGATCTGGATGAAGGTGTGGTAAATTGGATTAGTAAGTATGCAGATGATACCAAGATAGGGGGTGCTGTGGATAATGAAGAGGATTTCCAAAGTCTACAGAGTGATTTAGGCCATTTGGAAAAATGGGCTGAAAGATGGCAGATGGAGTTTAATGCTGATAAATGTGAGGTGCTACACCTTGGCAGGACAAATCAAAATTGGACGTACATGGTAAATGGTAGGGAATTGAAGAATACAGTTGAACAGAGGGATCTGGGTATAACCGTGCATAGTTCCTTGAAGGTGGAATCTCATATAGATAGAATGATGAGAGGGATAGACAGAGTTGATGTGGACAAGCTTTTCCCTTCGAGAATAGGGAAGATTCAAACAAGAGGACATGACTTCAGAATTAAGGGACAGAAGTTTAGGGGTAATGTGAGGGGGAACTTCTTTACTCAGAGAGTGGTAGCGGTGTGGAATGAGCTTCCAGTGGAAGTGGTGGAGGCAGGTTCATTGGTATAATTTAAAAATAAATTGGATAGGCATATGGATGAGAAGGGAATGGAGGGTTATGGTATGAGTGCAGGCAGGTGGGGCTAAGGGAAAAAAAGTTGTTCGGCACGGACTTGTAGGGCCGAGATGGCCTGTTTCCATGCTGTAATTATTATATGGTTATATGTTAAATGGTTATCTCCGATAGGGCAAGGGCGGTTACCACTGATATAATCAACAAACCATGTCAACTAGTTGATCCATTAATGGGAGCAGTTGTAAATAGTAAACGTGGTCCATTTTTCGTATTACACAGCATCGAGCATAAAATAGTACACAGGAATGGACATCGGCTCAAAATGTCTATGCCAAACATTTGACCCAGACCAACTCTTATCAGACTGTACGTAATACATAACGTAATACATACCTTGCATAGGCATATGCCTACCCAAACGTCTTTTAAATGGGATTACCGCATCTGCCTCCACTACCCCCCCCCCCCCCCCCCCCCCCTTTACAGAGCGTTCCTGTGTATAAGGTCCCGCACTGGTGACTAAAATTAGCGCACATGGTTTTGGGGGTTGGGTGTTGGTTGGTAGACCTGAAAAGAGAAAAGAGAAAATTGGTTGGTAGACCTGAAGCAAAGTGTAGGAGTGAAGGGGTCATTTTCAGAATTGCAGGCAGGTCCTTTTCACAATGGAGTGCCGCAAGGCTCGATGTTGGGGCCGCAACCATTTACCATGTATATTAATGATTTGGAAGAGGGAATTAGGAGCAACACAAGCAAGTTTGCGGATGACACAAAGCTGGGTGGCAGTGTGAACTGCGAAGAGGATGTTAAGAGGTTGCAGGGTGACCTGGACAGGTTGAGTGAGTGGACAAATGCGCGGCAGATGCAGAATAATATAGATAAATGTGAGGTTAGCCACTTTGGCGGCAAAAAACAAGGGGGCAGATTATTATCTCAATTGGGTTAGGTTAGGTAGGGGGGGGGGGGGGGGGGGGGGGGGAGGTGCAGCGAGACCTGGGCGTCCTTGTACACCGGTCACTGAAAGTTGGCGTGCAGGTATAGCAGGCAGTGAAGAAAGCTAATTAAATGTTGGCCTTCATAACAAGAGGATTTCAGTACAGGAGCCAAGAGGTTCTTCTGCAGTTGTATAGGGCTCGCAGGAGGCCATATCTGGAGTATTGTGTACAGTTTTTGTCTCCTAATCTGAGGAAGGACATCCTTGTGATTGAGGCAGTGCAGCGTACGTTCATGAGATTGATCCCTGGGATGGCGGGATTGTCATGTGATGAAAGATTGAAAAGACTAGGCTTGTATTCACTGGAGTTCAGGATGAGGGGGATCTTATAGAAACATATACAATTATAAAAAGACTGGACAAGCTAGATGCAGGAAAAATGTTTTCAATGTTGGGCGAGTCCAGAACCAGAGGCCACAGTCTTGGAATAAAGGGGAGGTCATTTAAGGCTAAGGTGAGAAAAAATATTTTCACCCAGAGAGTTGTGAATTTATGGAATTCCCTGCCACAGAAGGCGTTGGAGGCCAAGTCACTGGATGAAATTAATAGAAATGTAGAAACATAGAAAATAGGTGCAGGGTAGGCCATTCGGCCCTTCGAGCCTGCACCACCATTCAATATGATCATGGCTGATCATCCAACTCAGTATCCTGTACATGCCTTCTCTCCATACCCCCTGATCATTTTAGCCACAAGGGCCACATCTAACTCCCTCTTAAATATAGCCAATGAACTGGCCTCAACTACCTTCTGTGACAGAGAATTCCACAGATTCAACACTCTCTGTGTGAAAAATGTTTTTCTCATCTCGGTCATAAAAGACACCCACTGATCCTTAAGCTGTGACCCCTTGTTCTGGACTTCCCCAACATCGGAAACTATCTTCCTACATCTAGCCTGTC
Source organism: Leucoraja erinaceus (assembly GCF_028641065.1). Taxonomy (NCBI): domain Eukaryota; kingdom Metazoa; phylum Chordata; class Chondrichthyes; order Rajiformes; family Rajidae; genus Leucoraja; species Leucoraja erinaceus. The sequence goes on from NW_026576336.1 coordinate 34,928, forward strand.
CAACCGCTTAAGAATTTTGTAAGTTTCTATAAGAACCCCCCTCAATCTTCTAACATCTAGCGAGTACAAGCCGAGCCTATCCAGTCTTTCTTCACATGAAAGTCCTGCCATCCCAGGAATCAGTCTGGTGAACCTTCTCTGTACTCCTTCTATAGCAAGAATGTCTTTCCTCAGATTTGGAGACCAAAACTGAAAGCAATACTCCAGGTGTGGTCTCACCAAGATCCTGTTCAACTGCAGTAGAACCTCCCTGCGCTTATACTCAAATCCTTTTGCTATGAATGCTAACATACCATTCGCTTTCTTCACTGCCTGCTGCACCGGCATGCCTACTTTCAATGACTGGTGTACCATGACACTCAGGTCTCGTTGCATCACCCCCTTTCCTAATCGGCCACCATTCAGATAATGGTTTACTTTCGTGTTTTTGCCATCAAAGTGGATAACCTCACATTTTTCCACAGTATACTGCACCTGCCATGCATTTTCCCACTCACCCAACCTATCCAAGTCACCTTGCAGCCTCCTAGCATCCTCCTCACAGTGAACACTGCCCCCCAGCTTCGTGTCATCCGCAAACTTGGAGATGCTGCATTCAATTCCCACGTTCAGATAATTAATATATTGTGAATAGCTGGAGTCCTAGCACTGAGCTTTGCGGTACTCCACGGGTCACTGCCTGCCATTCTAAAAAGGACCGGTTTACTCCTACTCTTTGCTTCCTGTCTGCCAAGCATTTATTTATCCACATCAGTACACCACCAATACTATGAGGTTTAAGTTTGTATACTAATCTCTTATGTGGGACCTTGTCGAAAACCCTCTGAAAGTCCAGATATAACACATCCACTGGTTCTCCCTTATCCACTCGAAAAATTCTATAAGATTCGTCAGACATGATTTACCTTTCATAAATCCATGCTGAATTTGTCCAATGATTTCACCACTTTCCAAAGGTGCTGCATTCCCATCTTAATTAACTGACTATCATTTTCCCCACAACCGATGTACCCCACAATTAACTGGTCTGCAATTCCCCGTTTTCTCTCTCCCTCCCTTTATACAAAAAGTGGGATTACATTAGCTACCCTCCAATCCTCAGGAACTACTCCAGAATCTAAAGAGTTTTGTAAAATTATCGCTGATGCATCCACTATTTCTGGGGCTACTTCCTTAATTACTGTGGGATGCAGCCTATCAGGCCCTGGGGATTTATCGGCCTTTAACCATTCAATTTACCTAACACCACTTCCCGGCTAACCTGGGTTTCTCTCAGTTCCTCCATCTCATTTGACCCCCGGACTCCTGCTATTTCCGGCAGATTATTTATGTCTTCCTTAGTGAAGACAGAACCAAAGTAGTTATTCAATTTGTCTGCCATGTTCTTGTTCCCCATGGTCAATTCACATGTTTCTGACTGCAAGGGACCTACATTTGTTTTAACTAATCTTTTTATCTTCACATATCTATTAAATCTTTTGCAGTCAGTTTTTTATGATCCCTGCCAGTTTTCTTTCATAATCTATTTTCCCTTCCCTAATTAAGCCTTTTGTCCTCGTCTGCTGGACTCTGAATTATAACCATATAACCATATAACAATTACAGCACGGAAACAGGCCATCTCGGCCTTACAAGTCCATGCCGAACAAATTTTTTTCCCCTTAGTCCCACCTGCCTGCACTCGTACCATAACCCTCCATTCCCTTCTCATCCATATGCCTATCCAATTTATTTTTAAATGATACCAATGAACCTGCCTCCACCACTTCCACTGGGAGCTCATTCCACACTGCCACCACTCTCTGCGTAAAGAAGTTCCCCCTCATATTACCCCTAAACTTCTGTCCCTTAATTCTGAAGTCATGTCCTCTTGTTTGAATCTTCCCTATTCTCAAAGGGAAAAGCTTGTCCACATCAACTCTGCCTATCCCTCTCATCATTTTAAAGACCTCTATCAGGTCCCCCCCCCTTAACCTTCTGCGCTCCAGAGAATAAAGACCTAACTTATTCAACCTATCTCTGTAACTTAGTTGTTGAAACCCAGGCAACATTCTAGTAAATCTCCTCTGTACTCTCTCTATTTTGTTGACATCCTTCCTATAATTGGGCGACCAAAATTGTACACCATACTCCAGATTTGGTCTCACCAATGCCTTGTACAATTTTAACATTACATCCCAGCTTCTATACTCAATGCTCTGATTAATAAAGGCTACCATACCAAAAGCTTTCTTTACCACCCTATCTATATGAGATTCCACCTTCAAGGAACTATGAACGGTTATACCCAGATCCCTCTGTTCAACTGTATTCTTGAATTCCCTACCATTTACCATGTACGTCCTATTTTGATTTGTCCTGCCAAGGTGTAGCACCTCACATTTATCAGCATTAAGCTCCACCTGCCATCTTTCAGCCCATTTTTCCAAATGGCCTAAATCACTCTGTAGACTTTGGAAATCCTCTTCATTATCCACAACACCCCCTATCTTGGTATCATCTCCATACTTACTAATCCAATTACCACACCTTCATCCAGACCATTGATGTACATGACAAACAACAAAGGACCCAACACAGATCCCTGAGGCACCCCACTAGTCACCTGCCTCCAACCCGATAAACAGCCATCCACCATTTTACCCTCTGGCTTCTCCCATTCAGCCACTGTTGAATCCATCTTGCTGTTCCTGCATTTATACCCAACAGTCGAACCTTCTTAACCAACCTTCCATGAGGAACATTGTCAAAGGCCTTACTAAAGTCCATATAGACAACATCCACTGCTTTACCCTTGTCAATTTCCCTAGTAACCTCTTCAAAAAAATCAAGAAGATTAGTCAAACATGACCTTCCAGGCACAAATCCATGTTGACTGTTCCTAATCAGACCCTGTTTATCCAGATGCTTATATATATTCCCTTTTCTAATGACATGTGAATATTTCTGTCATAGCCCCGGCTATTTCTACACTAACTTCCCTCAATGTCCTAGGGAATATCCTGTTAGGACCTGGAGACTTATCCACTTTTATATTTTTCAAAAGTGTCAGTACTTCTTTTACTTTGAACCGCATAGTATCCATAGCTACTCTACTCGTTTCCCTTACCTCACATAATTCAATATCCTTCTCCTTGGTGAATACCGAAGAAAAAAAATTGTTCAATTTGAGATGTTTCATTTGCGTTATCCATCAGCGCTACCTTCCTGTAGCTTCATACTAACTTGTTCCTTGTCCCTCCAAGGCCTAAGGTGTTGACAGAGTAGATTCGATCAGAAATGTAACCCTTCCCCTTCCACGGATGTTGGCTGCATTGCTTTTCCTTGGTATTATCTGTGCGTCCACCATTTATTTCGTTTTGCGTCAATAAAAATGGTCACATCCAAAAGTGAAGCAAATAATATTTTCACACACGTATATCTCAGGTTGTCAATTTAGATTTCGTTACTGAATCTCCACCTTTAACATAGAACAAACGTGAAATTCTACCATGTAATATAGACTTTCGCCTATTATCTAGAGACTTCCTCTGGAATTTACATCTCGCCACGGCTGCTTAGAATGTGTGAAGGCTTTGGAACAGCAATGTCACAGCAGCTGGATGGCTCCTTTGCCAATCTTTGTCCATCCCACTAACCGGGACGAGTCCAGTTTGTCTGTATTTCGATCGTAATCCTCTAGATCCTTCCTGTCCAATTAATTATCCATCTATCTCGCATAAATCGTGATTGTATCTGTTTCGGTAGTTTCCTCTGGTAGGTCACTCCATCTACGCACTACACTGTGAGGTGACAGCTTGTCACGGATATTTCTCTGAACTGTATCTTTCTCAACTGAAACCTATTCGTCCTGAATTTGAATAAGTACCTCGACCCGCATCGTCAACCATTCCTCCAATCCAGAGATGCTGCCTGGCCCGCTCAGTTACTCCAGCATGTTGAGTCTATCTTAAGCCTATTCCGTTTACTTTTAGAATCTGTACCCATGACTAAAACCAGTCCGTGTTCACTTTATTAATTACCGCACGATCTTGTACACTCCCTAACGAAAATATTCCCAATCTTAAGTCCATGAGACCACAAGACACAGGTACATAATTACGCCATACAAGCCATCAAGTCTGCAGCCCCATACGGCGATAGATGACCTATCCTAGGTTTTTCCTCTTGACCCCATTCTCCTGTCGTCTACGGTAACCTTTATCGGTAAACCTACCTATACATCTCCACATTAAAAATAATCGGTAAATTAGCTTGCACGAACGCCTGTGTCAATGAATTACTCAGAATTACGATATTCGAGTCATAGAGTCGTAGAATCGTAGAATGATACGGTGTGGAAACAGGCCCATCGGCCCAACGTTCCCACACATGCCAACACGCCCCAGCTACACAAGTCCTACCTGCCAGCATTTGGTCCATATACCTCCAAACCGGTTCTCTCTAGGTACTTGTCGACTGCTTCTTAAATGTTGGGATAGTCCCTGCCTCAACTACCTCCTCTGGCAGCTTGCTCCAGCCGTCCACAACCATTCGTGTTTAAAAGTTACCCCTCAGATTCCGATTAAATCTTTTCCCGTTCACCTATATTCTCTGGTCCTCGATTCACATACTCTGGGCAAGATACTCCGTGCATGTCTATTCTGGCTAGACATTCCTCCTCATTCTAAAGTTGCGTTCTGAAAATTTTAGACCGTGTACACTGGTCTGAGACTTCCCCCTACTGGAAACATCCTTCCACATTCGCCCTATCTTGGTCTTTCAACCAGCATTTCTACCCTCTTCCCATTACTGAAGCCTGGAATCCAAGGTAACATTCTCTTGAATTTCTTCTGCTCCTTTTCCTACGTATTGACATCTTTCCCATACATACATGACCAAAACTGTATTTCGTAAAAGAGTGGCCTCGCTCTATCTGCCCTGTGTTCCTTCAGTCTGTGAAGCTCCAGAGATAATAAGTCAAGTTTGTCTCACCTCTCCTTGTGGCTAATGCACACCAAATACAGTGAATATTCTGATAATTCCCGTCTACACACTCTCCAAATCGTGCACATTCTTCCTGCAGTGGGGGCTAGATTTGTAACTAGAGCCTAAAACTAAAACCATATGTAGCTACTTATGAAATCTGTACCCTCCAATGTTGCACATTTCTAATCTGGAAAATAAAAAAACTCCGACTATCTACCCTGTCTGTGCTACTTCAGTTGTTATAATTACCGCCCATAGCTAACAACCGGACTGAGGGAATATCGTCATCAAAATGTTCAACATGCTAGGCAACGCGAACCCTGAGTCTAATGCAAGCAACCGTATATTCATGCCGCAATTGCTTGTTGAAATTTATTTTGCCATAAACAGCCGACTAAATAGAAACATAGAATCATAGAAAATAGGTGCAGGAGAAGGCCTCAGATTATTTAGGAGGCTGATAATGACTCAGATTATTTAGGAGACTGATAATTAATTTTCTGTCAGAACTGGCGCAGTGGTAATGTTGCTCCCTTACATCGCCAGAGACCCGGGTTCGATCCTGACCGCGGTGCTGTCTCTACCGTGTTTGTACGTTCTCCGTGGCCTAACCCCCCCCCCCCCCCCCCCCCCGTCTCTGCACTCCAATGAGGTACAGGTGTTCAGGCTACTAGGCTTGGTAAATTTGTAAACTGTCCCCAGTATGTGTCGGATAGTGTTAGATTGCGGGGTTCGCTGGTCGGCGCGGAGTCGGTGGGTGGAAGGGCCTGTTTGCCACGCTGTACCTCTAAACTATACTAAACTAAACTGAAATGTCGCTGATCTGTCATCGACTACTGTAGAAGCGGATGTTCGGATCGATTAGCAGGTCCCAAGGTCAGAGAGACGGCATCCGGTGTCGGGAATGGAACGTGTCCAGTGTTGATGCCAGAAGTGGTACAGGAAACGCAGCGGAAGTGGGGATACGGTGACAATATTCAATGCCCGCCGCAGCCATTGCTACGAGATAGGGAATGTTGTAATATGAAAGCTGTGTCAACTTTAATTCCCCTTCCCATTCCAACATTGACGTTTCTGTCCCAGGCATCCTCCATTGTCAGAGTGAGGCTACATGCAAATTGGAGCAACAGCATCTCATATTTCGTTTGGGAAGTTTACAACTCAGGGGTATGAATATTGAAACCACTATCTTCATGTAACCGCTGCATTCCCTGTGCCCTGTGAACCCTGAATACTACTGGATAGCGTCGGGAACGTGGCGACGTTTAGAGGCGTAGAGCCATCGAGTGATAGAGTATGTAAACAGGCCCTTCGGCCCAACTTGCATACACCGGCCAATATGTCCCAGTTACATTTGTCCCATCTGACTGCTTGTGGACCTTATCCCTCCAAACCTGTCCTATCCACGTACCTGTCCAACTGTTTCTTAAATGTTGGGATAGTACCTGCCTCAACTTGCTCCGTCCGGCAGCTCGCCCCATACACCTACCACCATTTGTGTGAACACTTTCAGTAATATATTTTCCCCTGCATATTAAACCGGTACCCTCTGTTTCTCAATTGACAATAGACAATAGACAATAGGCGCAGGAGTAGGCCATTCGGCCCTACGAGCCAGCACCGCCATTCAATGTGATCATGGCTAATCATTCCCAATCAGTACCCCAATCCTGCCTTCTAACCATATAACAAATAACCATATAACAATTACAGCACGGAAACAGGCCATCTCGACCCTTCTAGTCCGTGCCGAACACATAATCTCCCCTAGTCCCATATACCTGCGCTCAGACCATAACCCTCCATTCCCTTCCCATCCATATAACTATCCAATTTATTTTTAAATGATAAAAACGAACCTGCCTCCACCACCTTCACTGGAAGCTCATTCCACACAGCTACCACTCTCTGAGTAAAGAAGTCCCCCCTCATGTTACCCCTAAACTTCAGTCCCTTAATTCTCAAGTCATGTCCCCTTGTTTGAATCTTCCCTAATCTCAGTGGGAAAAGCTTTTCCACGTCAACTCTGTCTATCCCTCTCATCATTTAAAAAACCTCTATCAAGTCCCCCCTTAACCTTCTGCGCTCCAAAGAATAAAGCCCTAACTTGTTCAACCTTTCTCTGTAACTTAGTTGCTGAAACCCAGGCAACATTCTAGTAAAGTTTACATACTCTATCACTCGATGACTCTACGCCTCTAAACGTCATTTGCTCAGAGAGTGGTAGCTGTGTGGAATGAGCTTCCAGCCTCACCAATGCCTTGTACAATTTTAACATTACATCCCAACTTCTATACTCAATGCTCTGATTTATAAAGGCCAGCACACCAAAAGCTCTCTTTACCACCCTATCTACACGAGATTCCACTTTCAGGGAACTGTGCACAGTTATTCCCAGATCCCTCCCTCTGTTCACCTACATTCTTCAATTCCCTACCATTTACCATGTAGGTCCTATTTTGATTTGTCCTGCCAAGATGTAGCACCTCACACTTATCAGCATTAAATTCCATCTGCCATCTTTCAGCCCACTATTCCAACTGGCATAAATCTCTCTGTAGACTTTGAAACTCTACTTCCTTACCCGCAACCCTACCTATCTTAGTATCATCTGCATACTTACTAATCCAATTTACCACACCATCATCCAGATCATTGATGTACATGACAAACAACAGTGGACCCAACACAGATCCCTGTGGCACCCCACTCGTCACTGGCCTCCAACCTGACAAACAACCATCCACCATTACTCTCTGGCATCTCCCATTCAGCCACTGTTGAATCCATCTTGCTACTCCACCATTAATACCCAACCATTGAACCTTCTTAACCAACCTTCCATGAGGAACCTTGTCAAAGGCCTTACTGAAGTCCATATACACAACATCCACTGCTTTACCCTCATCAATTTCCCGAGTAACATCTTCAAAAAATTCAAGAAGATTAGTTAAACATGACCTTCCAGGCACAAATCCATGTTGACTGTTCCTAATCAGACCCTGTTTATCCAGATGCTTATATACATATTATCTCGAAGTATTCTTTCCATTAATTTGCCCACCACTGACGTCAAACTAACAGGTCTATAATTGCTAGGTTTACTCTTAGACCCCTTTTTAAACAATGGAACAACATGCGCAGTACGCCAATCCTCCGGCACTATTCCCGTTTCTAATGACATTTGAAATATTTCTGCCATAGCCCTTGCTATTTCTACACTAACTTCCCTCAATGCCCTAGGGAATATCCTGTCCGGACCTGGAGACTTATCCACTTTTATATTTCTCAAAAGTGTCAGTACTTCCTCTTCTTTGATCCTCATAGTTTCCATAGCTACTCTACTTGTTTCCCTTACCTTCTCCCCAAAGACTCCGCTATCTTTGAGTCCTATCTAGCTCTCTCTCTTGAAAGTTGTAGGGCCGAGGTGGCCTGTTTCCGTGCTGTAATTGTTATATGGTTATATGGTTAAAGTATCCAGAGAACCTGTTCCACAGACTCACAACTGTCTGTGAAAAAGTGTTTCCTCATATCCGTTCTAAATGGCCGACCCCTTACTCGTAAACTGTATTCTCGAATCCACTACTCTGTGCTTCCACCCGATCTATTTATCTCATTATTTTATACACCTCAACATGATCATCCCCACCCTTCTCTGCTCCATGGAATTCTGTCCCGGCCTACTCATCCTCTCCCGATAGCTCAAAACCTTCCAAATTCGTTGTGCACTAATTTAATGAAGTCTACTGTTCTTACACTACGATCGTTGCATTTTGTACTTATATAACTGTGCATTTGTACAGTGTGACTGAAAAAGTTACTTTTATAACTACTAAACCAGGTTCGCTTCTTAATAAACAGACACCACACAAACTGTTTGGTAGACCAGTTCAAAACTTTACTTAACATCGGCCGATGGAAGGGAGCGAGAATTCAAGCTAAGTGACCAATGTAGACACTCAACTGTCCTCGGTCCTCTTCCCTGAACAACAGAATTACATTGCCTTAAATAGGGTTTTTTTTTTGTCCCCTTAGCACATTCCACAGACATTAGTCATGTCAGAGATACAGGAAAAGGTTTCCACAGAATACATCACATCAAAGGCCTTTTGTTTACATGGTACAAGATATACTAAAAACATTGGCCATTTGCTTTAGGTCATTTTATCTCCAAAGAGATCACCCTAGCTTATTCGCTGCTTCTTCTGTCACTTGGTCCCTCATAAACATAGGCCATTTGCTTTATTGCATCTCACTTCAAAGATGTGACCAACTATGTCTCTCTTCCTCTATCGCCTCCTCCCCCATAAACATTGGTCATTTGCTTTATGGCATCGCACTTCAAAGATGTGACCAGCTATGTCTCTCTTCATCTCTGTCACTTCCTCACTTGGGAGACAATGTTATGGTATTTATTATCCCACACACTGCAACCTGAGACAAGCCTAATTTGAGACTAAATATAAGCTGTAAGCTAGCCCAGAAACCAATTTAATATCTTCTTATATTTTTAACTAAAATTCGGCTTCATCATTCCATCCTTTTATCAACATTTTGATAACAACTACAGTCCTTGCTGAGTACATACGAAAGACCATAAGCATCTCATCAGACAAATTAATAGTACACTAGTAGCACAATCAATTCATATTGGACAATCGTTCCACAAGTCCCTCCAAACATTTTAAATGGCCAACAACCTCCCCCGGATGTGACACTAAGATACTACCATAGGACAGGAAAAGGATCATAAAAATTGCTCAGCCTTTATTCGGCTTCGCTTGGAATTCCCCGTGTACTGGTGTAACTGGTTCATGCTTCTCTTGTGTGGCACTGCATTTGCAACATAACAATGCCCTGTCACAAATATACTGTTTCCTAAAAATACACCAGTGCCTTGGTTGTGGCAAAAACAAGTAGATTTAACTGGCCTTTGCAGACCTCTTACTGTCTGTAGTCAGGGTATCTTTGCTGCGCTTGTCATGTTTGACTTCAATTTTGTTTAAAAGGAGGTGTGTACCATCCTTTAAATGTGGGTTAGTCCGCAAGTTTGCCATTCTGAAGAAAGTTCAGTCCATGTGGGCTGGGCCACCCCAGAGTAAAGGGAGCAACAATAGCCCATCGTCCTTATTTCCACAAACTGTTCACAGTCAATCAAATGTGTCCAGCGACGATGATCTTCAATCTTTACAGCAGTTCATGTTGTTAGCAACACTTGGTTGTTCTTTTCAATACAGTTTCAATTTAGTCTTGTCCCAGCACCCCCGTCATCTTATAGCTTTTATGGCTCCCAGCAAAGCTCCTCCAACCTGGGAATGTAGATCTGGCAAGACATGGGTTAATTGGCCAGGGCCTGTAAGGGGCTTCCCCCCACTCTCCAGGGGGTGGACACGGCAGCTTTTCCTGCATCAATAAAAAGTTGTAAATCTTGTTCACCAGCTGTTTTTCCAGCACTTCTGTCTACCCTCGATCCTCGATTTCCTTCCTAACACTTCCCTGTGAATTTATTATTTAATCCGATTATATCCGAAGAGGCTCTCCCCACCTAAATATTCAATTCTCCAAATATGTTCTCTTCCCCAATCTACTTTATCTTATCACCTTTCATCCCTCATTGTGAGTTCTCCCAAACCTCCTTTTTGTAAGTCATAAGACAATTTTTCATCTACCTTAATTTCTCTCACACAGCACATGCTTCAACATCTTTTTCTTTGCTTGAAAACAGTAATCTTGCTTCATTTGCATTTTAAAAGACAACCTCTGTTATCATATCAAAACAATCTTTCCCAAAAGAACTCATTCAGAATCAGTAATCAAAAATACATTTTCTTTTCTCTGTAATTTTGACATTTCCAATCTCATTTAACACTTTAATCGGGATGAGTCTTTTTTTTTTTAACCTTGGTTCAAAAGATTTATAATCAACCAACACATTTTATCCATCGAGTATAGCTCTGCCCCCCATTCATGCCTGTTTCTTAATGGTGCACACCATAAACTTTGTCCATTTGCATTTTAAAGGACAAACTTCTTAAAGCGGCACACAACTTTGCTCATTGCTTCGAATTTCACACATTTCACATACAAAAATCATTGTTTTACAAGCAGTACATATACAAAAACATTGTTTTACCAGCAGTATATAATATTTCATCTTCAAAGACGTCTCTTTGTAATTTACTTTCCCTTTTTCTGACAAGATTTCTGTTTACCAAAATCCTGGTTACCTAACCCTAATTGGACATTGATCCAGATCATGATTAGTCAGACTCCCCTTGACTTTTCAGTCTCCCTATCCTATCCTCATTTCTCCATTGAATTTTCCTTCATCCCCAATTTTTTATAACATAGTTGCTTGTCAGAAAAAGGATTTACCTCCGGGGTAATTTTGTTTTGCAATCCCCATTGACTCTTTCCACCATCCCAGATACCTGTGGGTGGTGTGTACAGTGAATTGCTGTTGGGTATTAAAATGTGCACATTTTTCCTTAGTAATAGTGGTTGGTAGAGCTTTACTCCACCTACTAAATAAATCTAAAATCACTACGCAATATTTATAACACTGGGCCCTTGGCATTTCAATAAAATCAATCTGTATGCATTCAAACGATCGTGATGGCATTGGCGTCACCCCTGAGGGTATCTTAAAATGGTTTGCCTGGATTACTTCATTGGCAAATTTTACATTCAGAGGCCTGCCACCACATTTCCTTTGTTATCCTATCATTCCCTCCTTACCAGCATGGGTAAGACGGGTAAAAATGCATTGTATACACCAACTTGTCCAAGCGGGGTGTGCTGAATCAATGGCACAGCCCTCTTGTTTCCATAGTTATTTTTATATACAAGAGGCGTCCCTCTGTAATGTACATACCTCCCTCATGTTTGGCAGGACCGTTCTATTTGCTAGCGTCTGTTTACGTGCTGTCACTATGCATTTGGATGTACAGGCTGCCTGTTTGGATACACTATCAGCAACCTATTGCCTTCTGCTATAGGGTCCCCAGCACCAGTGTTTGCAGTACATTTAATAATGATCAGCTGTTCTGGTAGCATCAATGCCTTAAACAAATTACGCACAGAAAGGCATTCCCGTGCTCCCAATCCTGGAGAGCTTTGTAAGGTCAGAACTTCAAGGTATAGGGATGTTACTGACGGAACTGTCACAGGTAAGAATGCCATTGCTACTGGTGGACATCTCCCAAGATTATCTAACTCCTCATCTTCATTACCAAATAGGGTCGTCGTGCCAGACATGAAGCCTCCTCCAGAGGATTTACCAGTACTGGGTTTATTTTTTACGAACCATCACCTGTTTCTCACCTCCTGTCTGTCTTTTAATTCTCTTCTCTTGTTCCTCTGCCCACTGGCATTCTAGTTGCAATAATTTCCATCCTTTCCGAGTGCTATCCTTGTTTCTTAACTCTATCTAGCAATGTTACAAAATTTTGAGATTAAAAAAAAATCAAGTCTGCAATTTATCCCATCAGATAAAGCATAACAATAAGTTTAATTTGACACCTAATTCACTTTCATATCTCAAGTAATAAAAACGTTATGGCCATTTTCATACTCGGAAATTAGCATCTTGTTCCCTATTGATTTTCTATGGACATAACAAAAAAGCTGTGATCATGGACAGTCAAAAGCCCATAACCTTCTTAAAAATTAAGAGAACTGAATGAAATTTTCAGTTATCATAGATTGAAGCATTCTGAAACAAATATAAAATAATCTTACTTGGATGACCTGAAATTAAAGCATATAATTAGTTAGTTACCCAGTTGTAGCTAATTTCAAACTTCAATTACTAGATCTAAACATCTATCCATTTCTTAATAAACGATTAACATTTTTAAATAGCCTAAGTGTCCAAATAATATTCACAAATAATTCACAATAAAACATGATTTTTAAATCTCATTTACATCAATTTATAGGCCAAATGGAAGGAATTTAGTGTTCAATTGCTGTAAATTAAAGTCTATTTTAAATCGGCTTTCTAGTGGGTTCCTGTGAATGCGCTGGTTTAGAACGTTCACATTGCGCTGGAAATGTGCCCTCAAATGCCCAGAAAAATACTGCGGGATATAAAGAGCCCAACATGAGCTACTCGCTATAGAAAACTTTATATACAGGGTTCTTAAGAAGCCCCTTTTAATGTAAAAATAAGGTACATACCTTTGATTGTTTGCTTTATTTATTTATTTATGGTTTTAACCCTGGGGCTGCGAGAGGTCGCGGGTTTAGAGAGTGATTTTTAAACTACTATAACTATTATACAAGGCCATAAAAACTAATAATACAGTGGAATAAAACTGATAATACCTTTTGCGACGGGGTCTTTCAGCGATTAATGATTTACTAGGCTGAACATTTTCGATTGCAACAGTCTAGTAAAAATCGCGTTTTAAACCTGCCCCCTCTAAACAGCGCCAAAATCACGCACACGGCCTGGGGGCAGATTCTCATCGACGATTCAGGTAGGTTTTGTAACATACCTACTCTATCCCCTTCTTACATGCAGTGTCCATCCAACTTCGAACTATACACTCCTCATGCTTCTCCTCTGTTCCTGATTTCCATGTTGTAATTCCTTTCTTCCATTTCTTTCCTGTCTTCCTTTCCCATATCAACACCTCTGCTTATTTAATTGTCTCAACATTCCATGTGCCCCCTACTGGCCAGGCTTCATCCCCCAACCATTTGGTCAACTTGTAACTTAACATTCTAAATTTCTTATTATACATAGGATTCAAATAACACATATATAGGACCGGTATCCATAGCATTCCCCATAGATAGATAGAAAGAGAGAGAGAGAGAGAGAAAACAGACTTCTTAATTCCGAATCGTTCCAAATATATCAACCAGGCCGACTCGCTACTCGAGACCCCCAGTTTCTCAATTTGGCTGACTTTTTTAACTCTTTTAATATACGACCCATGTGTCTGAACGAGGCCGACTCGCTAACCGAGACCCTCGTTTCTCAACCTGGCAGACGTCTTATCCCTTAAAATAAGCCCCAATTGTCTCAACGAAGCAGACCCGCTAACCGGGACCCTCGTTTCTCAACCCGGCAGACCTCTTAATTCTTTAACATACAACGTCACTTATTTCTCAATCCGACAAATCTTCGGATGTCTCAATAAGCCAGACGCACACCTCAACCCCCGTATCTCAACCCGACAAATCACGGATGTCTCAACGAGGCCGATGAGGCCTTAGTAGAGAGAGAGAAAACGAAAACAAAGAGAGATAGAGAGAGAGAGGAACCGCTCAAGTCCATCTTAACAATATACACAAGCCCTTCTTAAAAATACATGCACAATTCTGCACTATTCTGTCTTAAAAATACATACACAATATCCCTTCTTTAAAAAAACATATAAAGCCCAACTGGTCTTACCTGTGTCTGTTTCTAAGACCCTCGGCAGGGAACCAATTCAATGTCTGATGAAGGACCACAGACGTTCCCGGGAGTTTCTAGGGAGTCGGTCTTACAAGGGGGCCGATAGAGCTCAGTTATCTCCCTTCCAATCCCGGCAACCTCTGCAACCTCGTGCACAGTCAGCTGTTGATGTGGTCCCAGCGAGGCCTGCATAACTACACCAAATGAAAAAGTTACTTTTATAACTACTAAACCAGGTTCGCTTCTTAATAAACAGACACCACACAAACTGTTAGGTAGACCAGTTCAAAACTTTACTTAACATCGGCCGATGGAAGGGAGCGAGAATTCCAGCTAAGTAATCAATGTAGACACTCAACTGTCCTCGGTCCTCTTCCCTGAACAACAGAATTACATTGCCTTAAATAGGGATTTTTTTGTCCCCTTAGCACATTCCACAGACATTAGTCATGTCAGAGGTATGTCACTTCCTCACTTTGGAGACAATGTTATGGTATTTATTATCCCACACACTGCAACCTGAGACAAGCCTAATTTGAGACTAAATATAAGCTGTAAGCTAGCCCAGAAACCAATTTAATATCTTCTTATATTTTTAACTAAAATTCGGCTTCATCATGACTTTACGGAAATGTATGCAATTGTATTTACTAAAGTTCTCTGCATTTTCGTACTTGTGATAATAAAGGGACATTGAATAAATAGTAGAGGACTATGATCGCCACATAATAACCTGCTTGAAAAAGGATGACAGTTTGACAAGCTACTCTTCTGACGAGTTCCGCAGTATAAAGTCTGGTATTTGACATAAGATTCAGGAACGGCGTTTTCCCTGCTGCTATCAGACCTATTATCAGAGCGGCAGTAGAGTTGCTGACACACAGGGACCGCGTTCGATCCTGACTAGGGCTGCTGTCTGTATGGAGTTTACAGGTTCTCCTCGCGACCTCGTTGGTTTTACCAGGGTGCTCCGGTTTCCTCCCACATCCCAAACAAGTGCAGGTTTGTCGGATAACTAGGTTCGGTAAAGATTACAAATTATTAATTGTCCGCAGTAATTTCCCCCAAGATAGTGCTAGTGCGCGGGGATAGCTGGACTCGGTGGGCCGAATAGCCTGTCTCCACGCTGTGTCTCTAAAGAAAATTACCATGCTGTCCTCTGGTAAACTGAGGATGTTTTTCTGATCCTCCAATCAACCTCGTTGCATCCCTTGATCAACGCATTCGATTCATCTCTGACACTATATTTTGCACTCAGCACAACCGGATCCCCTGGTGTATGGGATGATCTGCTTGGTCATCACGTACAATTATGTGTTTCCAATGTACCTCAGAAAAGTGACAACAATAAACCATTTCAGTACAGATACGAACACCAATACCAGAAAGATAACATCGATTGGAAGTTATCGTTCGTTTGCTATCTTACATCTTTCGTTGAAACAAAAACCAAATCCAATAGTTGATGATATTCACGCTTGCGAATTTGAAACTCTCCCAAATTCAGTGAAGTCTTGACGAGGTAACACGTGATCAATTAACGTTAGTAGTTACTGATTGTTTTATGTGGTTGCAAGGTCATAATACCTTGGCATATCTCCAGATCACAGCAGACATCAATAGCACTGGGACTTGCAGCAACAAGTGGAGGAGAACCACACTTCCATAGATTTAGAAGGGAAATGGTGGACATAGTGGACGCTACCGCAACACTGTGACATGCGCAAGACAGTTGCTAGAGTCGACATTTGTAAGGAAAGATGATAAAGGAGGAATTGAGCGAAGGACCCAAAAAATAGAAAATAGGAAACATTTGAGAGAACTTGCAGGATTTGGGAGATGGTGTTTGTAAATAGCACAGAGCGACGGTTAATTGGAAACTTGGGAGAATGGTCCAATAAATTGTAAATGGGAGGAAGCTGAACAAGTGGAAGATGACTTTTGTAAATCGGATATCGCACTGGTGAGTGGAGGACTGCGGGAAAACGCGGATTGGATTAGATGGGGACACCTTTGTTCCACATTGATAGGTTGGGAGGACAGGCATGTTTCCAGGCTATATTATGTTATGCTTCTCCGATTATATTCTAACTTACGCAGGAGCATTGTTTGGGGAAAAAGTCAATATTGTTTGCTGCGGAAAATACTCTATGCCTGTATTGATGAAGTGCAATAATTGTATATAAATGACTTTCATCACCTTTCACGCATTTGCCGGTCCAGTGGCTGCCAAAATATCGAATAACGTTATAAATTTTAAAATTGAGCTTACAACCTCGTTTCCTATAGATTGAGAAACGCAACGGTCTCAAAATGTATCCATGAGAAATACAACGAATCGACTTTCTCCAGTCTGGGAAACAACATTTCAGGAAAACCCCAGTAACACTTAGTCTCCTGTTCCATGACACTGAACAGTTTTGCTTTCCCTCATATGGACAATAAACAATAGACAATAGCTGCAGGAGTAGGCCATTGGGCCCTTCGAGTCAGCACCGCCATTCAGTGTGATCATGGCTGATTATCCCCAATCAGTACCCCGTTAATGTCTTCTCCCCATATCCCCTGACACCGCTATTTTTAAAATAATCTGGAATAATCCGTTGTATGAAAGAGACAGCATGTGCATTGACCATTAGGCCACCGTCCGCAGGGACCGTTGATCACCCGTTCATGTTATCTGACAATCGCACCCACACCTTACACGTTGTCAATTACCAGAGGTCAATAAACCTCCAAATCGGCGGATACTTGGGATACGGGAGGAAAACCATCTGAGGGAACTGACGCGGTCTCAAGAAGAACATAATGCCCCATTATTGGGCTCCCCATATAAGTCAGTTCCCTTGACTCACGTTTGGCCCATATATCTCAAAGCATCTCATATCCACTTGTTTGTCCGAATCACTTTTAAATGTTGTTATTTTCTCCGCCTTAACCACTTCCTCTGGCGGCTCGTTCCATTAACCCTCCTCACTCTTTGACCATAATGTGCCTGTTAAATATCTCCTCTTTCACTTCATACTCAATACCCTCACTTTCATGGGCTGAAGGTTTCTGTGCATTCTTCCTATTTATTGCCCTTGTGTGTATTATCCACCTCTATAAGATCAACCCACACCCTCCTGCTCTCCAAGCAATAAAGCCGAAACCTGCCCAGGCTTTTATTGAAGTCCGAAGAAGGTTTTCGGGCTGAAACGTCACCCATTCCTTCTCTCCCGAAATGCGGCCTGTCCCGCTGAGTTACTGCAGCATTTCGAGTCGTCCTTCGATTTAAAACAGCATCTGCAGTTCTTTCCTTCACAGACTTGTGATTCCCGTATCCTGGGAGACAAAAACAAAGTGCATTCACTCCATCTACCCTCCCCTCGACCCTCTCCCCATGTATTGATGCACGCTAATGCGATCTGCAGTTCGTGTTCAAATTCCTCTCGCATTCCACTTGGCTGAAATTAGCTCTGATGACGCAATCAGTGTTTTGCACAACTACTGAGAGTTTTGCAACCTCAATATCCTATTGGGAATTCCTAGGATATAAATCACAGACGAAATGAGATAATCGTAAATCACAGAGATTGTCCGCGGAGCCAAAAAAGCTGCCCCCCCAAAAAAAATGAGTGAGCCATTTGCATTGATCGAGAAAATTTATTACGTTTTCCTTTCTATCATTGGTGTTCCCGGTAAGTGATCCATTTATCCATACATTATACAGTTATCAATTGAGATGGTAAAGGCCTTCATCTGCTTTGCAGGAGTCAGCTTCTTTCAACGAAGAAGATTTTCAGTAATCAACTCCTTGACGCCTGCTTGATGTTCTCTGTAGATCAACAGATTTCAAATAATAACATTTCATTATGGAAGACGTCTATTGAAGGCATACAATTTTGTCGGTTGGTGGGAAAGGGTTCAGCTCGAGGGCCGTTCTGACACTGAGGTTTTGTTGGAAAACGTGTCGTAATTTTGTCCTACTATTGTACTATTTGGTTTTTCTGCGCGTGAACATTTACCGAAAGTTGTACTGAGTGTTTAGAACATTAACCTATTTCACCCAACTTGTTCACCTAACATTTGTTTATTTTGATGTAGAAATGACAAAAAATATATTTGAAAGAAAAATATTTAAATGTCAATTTCGTCACGTTAAGATTGAACATTTAAAAGTTAAATTTGAGAGTTTGATGTATTTGCGTTAAAAATAGTCTGGAGGTAGTCATCGGATAAGGCAAATCCAAAATCTATAGTTTCTCATGTGAAATCTTCCGGTTTTACTTTTTCACCTTTTATGTTTCTATAATATGTCATCTATTTCCGGCCGCAGATAGTGACGCGCGATTTCTAAAATTCAGCAGTGACTAACTGCTTTCTAACTAATTTTCTCTTCAAACGCACTTTTTATCTTTCGGCTGTCATTTCTATCTTTCCTCTAATGAAATCTTCAGATTTATGACATATGATGAAATAATGGATCGACTGGGCTTATATGGAATTGAGAAAGATGGGAGCGGACTATATAACCATATAACCATATAACCATATAACAATTACAGCGCGGAAACAGGCCATCTCGACCCTTCTAGTCCATGCCGAACACGTATTGATAGACTGATAGAAAGATATACATGTTTTAAGGGATTGGAGGGCTAGATGCAGGAAGAATATTCCCAATGTTGCGGGATCCCAGAACCAGTGTTCCGAGTTTTAGAATAAGGGGTAGGCCATTCAGGACCGAGACGAAGAAACATGTTTACACCCAGAGAGTTGTGAAACTGGAATTTTCTGCCACAGACAACAATGGAGGTTAATTCACAGGATGTATTCAAGAGCTCATAGTGCTTACAGAATCGAGGAATATGGGGAAAATGCGGGCACTGTGTACTAATTTTGTATGATCATTTGTGATCAATTTTGTATTGAAATTGAATGGCTGTGCTGGCTCGAAAGGCCGTTGGTCCACCCCTGCACCGATTTGCTATGTTTATATGTTTCAATTTTTTGTTTTGTTGTATTATTGTCATGTGTACACATAGCTTGCAAGCTATGCAGTCAAGTATACCCCACACTAGTCTCATCAAACCATACGCTTGTCGTATCGAAAACAACTGCACGTGCTAGTTTACACCGAAGATAGGCACAAAATGCTGGAGTAACTCTGCGAGTCAGGAAGCATCTGTTGAGAAAAAGAACATGTAAAATTTCGGGTGGTGAGTCTTGTTCAGACTGAGAGCACGGGCAGTGGAAATTCAATAAATACCGCCGTTCAAAATATATTCTTACAGCATTGTGGCATTACATTTACAGAGAAAATGTATGAGCCGCAAAGAAGTAGGTCGGGAGATCGGCGTTTACCCTAGCTTACAATTATAGACAATTTATTCGCCTGTTCTGTTAAATGCTTACGGGCGCTGTCGGGCCGCCGGAAGGGGGTAGAAGTGGACATGAATTCCGTGTAATTGATCCTTGATTTGTTTGGGCTATTTTTTTTTAACCAACGTAGCACGTTTACAGTCTCGTAATACAATATTTCAGAAGATCTAATGTTAAAATTGTACAAGGCATTGGTGAGACCAATTCTGGAGGATGGTGTACAATTTAGTTCGCCCAATTATAAGAACGATGTCAACAAAATAGAGAGAGTACAGAGGAGATTTACTAGCATGTTGCCTGGGTTTCAACAACTAAGTTACAGAGATAGGTTGAATAAGTTAGGTCTTTATTCTCTGGAGCGCAGAAGGTTAAGGGGGGACTTGATAGAGGTCTTTAAAATGATGAGAGGGATAGACAGAGTTGATGTGGATCAGCTTTTCCCATTGAGAGTAGGGAAGATTCAAACAAGAGGACATGACTTCAGTATAAAGGGACAGAAGTTTAGGGGTAACATGAGGGGGAACTTCTTTACTCAGAGAGTGGTAGCTGTGTGGGATGAGCTTCCAGTGGAAGTGGTGGAGGCAGGTTCGATTATATCATTTAAAAATAAATTGGATAGGTATATGGATGGGAACGGAATGGAGGGTTATGGTCTGAGTGCAGGTAGATGGGACTAGGGGAAAATAATTGTTCAGCTCGGACTTGTAGGGCCGAGATGGCCTGTTTCCGTGCTGTAATTGTTATATGGTTATATGATTATATAAGAAATACTGCAGGGGCGCAGCGGTAGAGATGCAGCGCCGGACAGCCGGGTTTTTAAGCAGACTACGGGTGCTGTCTGTACGGAGTTTGTACATTCTCAGAGTGACCGCTTGCGTTCTGTCCGAAATCTTCGGTTTCCTGCCATACTGTAAAGACGTACAGATTGTAGGTTAATTGACGTGGTATAAGTGCAAATTGTCCCCAGTGCGTGTAGGACGGGCGTAATGTGCGGGGATCACTGGTTGAATGGCAGAGGTGGCACTGGAGGCCGGTTGCTGTTGCCATAAACGAGACTGTTAGAGGGGAAAGATGTCTATGCAATGGACGTCTATGGACCATAAGCAGTCATATGAGGCGAGTTTTGCTTGGTATTGTATTTGGCACATATATTTTGGTGCCTCTATCAATGTTCCGTCACCAATGCAAGGTGCAGCAGGCAGTAAAGAAAGCGAATGGTATGTTAGCTTTTATTGCAAAAGTATTTGAGTATAGGAGCAGGGAGGTTCTACTGCAGTTGTACAGGGTCTTGGTGAGACCACACCTGGAGTATTGCGTACGGTTTTGGTCTCCAAATCTGAGGAAGGACATTATTGCCATAGAGGGAGTGCAGAGACGGTTCACCAGACTGATTCCTGGGATGTCAGGACTGTCTTATGAAGAAAGACTGGATAGACTTGGTTTATACTCTCTAGAATTTAGGAGATTGAGAGGGGATCTTATAGAAACTTACAAAATTCTTAAGGGGTTGGACAGGCTAGATGCAGGAAGATTGTTCCCGATGTTAGGGAAGTCCAGGACAAGGGGTCACGGCTTAAGGATAAGGGGGAAATCCTTTAAAACCGAGATGAGAAGAACTTTTTTCACACAGAGAGTGGTGAATCTCTGGAACTCTCTGCCACAGAGGGTAGTTGAGGCCAGTTCATTGGCTATATTTAAGAGGGAGTTAGATGTGGCCCTTGTGGCTAAGGGGATCAGGGGGTATGGAGAGAAGGCAAGTACGGGATACTGAGTTGGATGATCAGCCATGATCATATTGAATGACGGTGCAGGCTCGAAGGGCTGAATGGCCTACTCCTGCACCTAATTTCTATGTTTTTATGTTTCTATGTTTCCTTATTCCACATTTAAGCACGCCGTTGGCATTATACTGCAAGAACGTTATGGGTTTGAGAAGAGACCGTGAGATTGGGGACAGGCGGAGACGGGAAAAGTCCATTCCGTCCTGCTGCATTTATTCTATATTCAATTTTCTTTTCTTACCTTGTGTGTTATTTCGGCCAATAGCCGAGACCGGCGTCTGGGAAAAAAAGTTTGAAACTAAAATTCTTAAATCCGGCGCTGAACTTCATGACTGTTTCTGTGACCATTTTTGCCCTGCCCAGATCCGTCGAAATATTATCGACTCAGAGCTGAACAGCAGCGAATGGGCACCTTGGCCCACCTTGTACACGGCTGCCTTCAGATGCCATTGTAGGTTAGATATTTCCTGCATTTGGCCTTTAATCCTATACATATCTCGGCCTTGTGAATTCTGAGTCCCTCTGCACCGACGCTGGCAAACCCATGAGTGTTTCCAACATTATCCAACTTTTAGATTTGATTTCAAACAGCAGAAATTTCATTCCAGAACTCTTTATGTGCCGGATTTCCAAATAACGCTTGTCTCGGTGTTTGGGACTTGGTTTACCAATGTCGGATGTACTGAGTATAGGATTGCGCTTATTACTAATGTAATATGGGGTACATTGTAACTGCCAGTCAGATTATCAGATGTAAATTGACAATTTGGGCAGCACACTGGCGCAGCTGAGAGATTATCTGCATCAGAGCGCTCGCAGCCCAGGTTCGAAGCTGATCTCGGTCGCCAACTGTGCGGAGTTTTCACCTTCTCCATGTGGCCGTGTGGGATTAACCCAGATGCTCCGGTTCCCTCCCACGTCATAAAGTCCTGCGGGTTTGCACGTTAGTTTGCTCCCGTAAATTGCCTCGATGGGACAGATAGGTGATGTAAAATTGGACAACAATGTTTTACTGTGAATTGGAGATCGATGGTTGGAATGGATCAGATTGACCGACGACCATGTTTCCATTCAATTTACTTTAGATTAGTTTATAGATAGGGCATGGAAACAGGCGCCTCGGCTCGCAAAGTCCGCACCGACTAACGATCCCCGCACATTAACACTATCCTACATACACTAGGACACTTTACCAAACCAATTAACCGAGATACCTGTACGTCTGGAGAGTGTGGGCGTAAACCTGAGCACAGGCAAAAAAAACCCGCATAGGTCAGGGGCAGAACGTACAAACTCCGTACAGACAGCACCGGTAGTCAGGGTCGAACCCGGATCTCTGCGGCTGCCTTGCAGCCATTCTACCGCAGCGCCACCGTGCCTTACCTATTGGTGTTGGTGGTATCGGGTATGGAAAGAAGAGCTAATTTCGAGCGATGTAATCGGTACTTACAAAAGCAGAATTTATTTCAGGATTATCTAACTATAGATAGAAAGGTTGGTATATCCTTTTTTGCGGAGTTTTGTGTTACAATAGAGCGATTGGTTTTCCTTTCTTCCTTTTATTTTTTCTTTTCTTTCTAGGGTCTTATATATTTTCTTTGCTTCCTTCTCTAATTCCTTCCCTAAGGGGTTCTCTTCTCCCAACACTTTCCTGCACCTTCACGATTCTTGCTTACTTTCCTTACTTCTTTTATTTCTATCTTTTTAAAAGCTCAAAAAATGAAGTGGTACAACATAATGTAATAAGATATATGAGATGTATTAATGTGATTTACTGTACTGCTAATATAAAAAAAAAATAATAAAAAGGATTATCTAACTATCAAATTAATATATTTTTTTAAAACAGTGAACGTCATGGCGATTATGATCCTGTCGCGGGGTAAATGTGGCCTCTCCGTCTGCACGACGCGATACCTGGTCGCCATGGCAGCCGCCGATCTGTGGTCCATTATCATCACAGTAATCGTATGGAGGATCATTTTTTATTATATCCCGGGCTCCATCCTAGAAGTAACCCCGGTGTGCGGTGTAATTGCCGGACTGTTCTTCTTCATTACGGACTGTTCTGTTTGGTTCACGGTCGCTTTCTCATTCGATCGCTTTATTGCCATTTGCTGCAATAAGTGGAAAGCGAAATATTGCACCGGGAAAGTCGCAGCTGCCGTGCTGGCTACCGTCTGTATTTTA
This sequence comes from Leucoraja erinaceus, assembly GCF_028641065.1. Taxonomy (NCBI): domain Eukaryota; kingdom Metazoa; phylum Chordata; class Chondrichthyes; order Rajiformes; family Rajidae; genus Leucoraja; species Leucoraja erinaceus. The sequence continues at coordinate 58,643 of NW_026576336.1, forward strand.
TTTTGTTGTAAAAATGTCCCCGTTTACTTTACGTTGGAAGCTGAGAAGTTAGTGGACGGTGTCCCGTGGGGGTGTCTGAGGAAATCCGGTTATTTCACGGAGCCCGGATGGGTGGCATACGACTGTCTGGATAAGGTGTTAAGCCCACTCTTACCATTCGCGTTGATCCTGTTGCTCAATGCCCTGACGGTGAGACACATTTTAGTATCCAATAAAATCCGTAAGAAACTGAGGGGTCACAGAACGGAAGAGAAAATCAGTGACCCGGAAATGGAGAATAGAAGGAAATCGGTCATTTTGCTCTTTGCGCTATCCGGCAACTTCATTCTTTTGTGGTTGGCTTACGTCATATATTTCTTCCATTACGTCATTGTTCAAATAGATCCCGAGAACGATACTGACTCCACGTTCATATTTCAACAAATCTCGTTCATGTTGTTGACCTTAAGTTGTTGCACAAACACGTTTATTTATGCAGTAACTCAGACGATGTTCAGAGAGCAGCTTAAGAGCGCATTGAAATATCCGATCATCACCATCATTCAATTAGGTATGGTTCGGAATAGATGAATACATCCACATGCAAGTTCCAGAATGGACGTTGAACCAGAATGAACATCGCAACTAGGAACAGGCTATTGGCCTCATCATGTCAAAGCCGGACATGATGCCGATGGGAAATCCTACCAGCCTGCCTGCGCATAATATATATCTCTCAATTTCCATACAATGATGTGTGTCTACCCAAAAGTTTCTTAAATGTCTTTAAATGGCAATTAAATTGAATCTGAATCTGAATCTAAATGTCACCATTGTATCTCCCGCAACGAGCTTTGCAGCCCCTCCCTGCCACCCATTTGTAAAAAAATGTTCCTCCATACCTCCTTTCCAGATCTTGACACTGAAAATTGACCAACACGACGCCGCTTCCCGAAGTCTTGACGAGGTAACACGTAATCAATTAACGTTAGTAATTACTGATTGTATTATGTGGTTGCAATGTCATTCTACTTCGGAACATCTACAGATCACAGCAGATATCGATAGCACTGGGACTTGCAGCAACACGTGGAGGAGAACCACACTTCTATAGATTTCGAAGGGAAATGGTGGACATAGTGGACGCTACCGCCACATTATGACATGCGCTAGACAGTTACTAGAGTCCGCATTTGTAAGGAAAGATGATAATGGAGGAATTTAGCGAAGGACCCGAAAAATAGAAAATGGGAGACATTTGCGGGGACTTGCAGGATTTGGGAGATGGCGTTTGTAAATATTATAGAGCGACGCTTAGTTGAACACTTGGGAGAATGGCCCAATAAATGGTAAATGGGAGGACGTTGAACAATTGGAAGATGACTTTTCTAAATAGGATATCGCACTGGTGAGTGGAGGACTACGGGCAAACGCGTATAATGAGTCTGGATTAGATGGGACAGCTTGTTCTCCATTGATATGTTGCGACGACAGGCATGTTTCCAAGCTATATTATGTTATGCTTCTCCGACTATATTCTAACTTATGCTGGAGCATTGTTTGAGAAAAAAGTCAATATACTTTGCTACCGAAAATGCTCTATGCCTGTATTGATGAAGTGCAACAATTGTAAATAAATAGTATTCAGCACGTTGTTTATACACCTTTCATCCAAAGCGCGTCTGCCGCGCCTAAGTGGCTGCCAAAATTCAGACACGCAATGTTCGCAACATTTATCCATGGGCAATACAACGAATCGCCTTTCTCCAGCCTGGGAAACAACACTTCAGGAAAACCCCAGTCACACTTGGTCTCCTGTTCCATGACACGTTGAACAGTTTTGCTGTCCCTCATATGGAGGCAGATCATCGTTACAGGAAACCAACAATAGACAATAGGCGCAAGAATAGGCCATTCGGCACTTCCAGCGAGCAAGTCCATTCAATGTAATCATTGCTGATCATCCACAATCAGTACCTCGCTTCGGCCTTCTCCCATTATCCCCTGACTCCGCTATCTTTAAGAGCCCTATCTAGCTCTCCCTTGAATGTATCTAGAGAACCGGCTTCCACCGTCCTCTGAGGCAGAGAATTCCACACACTTGAAACTCGCAGCGTGAAAAAGTGTCTCCTCGTCTCCATTCTAAATGGCTTACCCCTTATTCTTAAACTGTGGCCCCTGGGTTCCCCCCCCCCCCCCCCACCCGAAACACCCGCAACTTGTTTCCTGCCTCTTGCGTGTCCAAGCCCTTACATGTTTCTATAAGATGCCCTCTCATCCTTCTAAACTCCAGAGTATGATCCCCTCTCTTACTTTTCACTGAAGGCGTATCCCCCTCAATCGCATTGCTGCATCCAGTAAATATGTATAGACGTGGCGTTCTCCTTTTACTACCATTTACTTAATCTTCAACGTCACGTGCACGTGTGAATATCCTCACTTACTGGCGGGTCCTACTCCTGTTTTGGGCTCGGTAACCACACTCTTTCCTCGAGTCCTGAGGAGGAAAATCAGGAATAATCTGGAATAATGAGTTGTATGAAAGAGTCAAAATGGGCATTGACCATTCGGCCACCGTCCTCAGGGACCGTTGATCACCCGTATATGCTATATGACAATCGCACCCACACCTTACACATTGTCAATTACCAGAGGACAATAAGCCTCCAAATGCGCAGATACTTGGGATGCGGGAAGAAAGCGATCAGAGGGAACTGACGCGGTGTCAAGGAGAACATAATGCCCCATTATGGGGCTCCCCATATAAGTTAGTTCCCTTGACTCACGCTTGGCCCATATATCTCAAAGCATCTCATATCCACATGTCTGTCCGAATCTCTTTAAATTGTTGTTATTTTATCCGCCTTAACCACTTCCTCTCGCGGATCGTTCCATGTACACTCCTCACTCTTTGACCATAATGTGCCTGTTAAATATCTCCTCTTTCACTTTATACACAATACCCTCACTTTTTTGGGGTAAAGGTTTCTGTGCATTCTTCCTATTTATTGCCCTCGTGTGTATTATCCACCTCTATAAGATCAACCGACATCCTCCTGCTCCCCAAGCAATAAAGCCGAAACCTGCCCAGGTATTTGATTAAAGCCCGAAGAAGGTTCTTGGGAAACGTCACCCATTCCTTCTCTCCCGAAATGCGGCCTGTCCCGCTGAGTTACTCCAGCATTTTGAGTCGTCCTTCGATTTAAAACAGCATCTGCAGTTCTTTCCTTCACAGACTTGTGATTCCCGTATCGTGGGAGACAAAAACAAAGTGCATTCACTCTATCTACCCTCCCCCCGACCCTCTCCCCATGTGTTGCGCGCTAATGCGATCTGCAGTTCGTTTTCAAATTCAGCTCCAATTCTTCTTGGCAGAAATTAGCTGTGATGACGTAATCAGTGTTTTGCACGACTACTGAGATAGTTTTGCAACCACAATATCCTATTGGGAATTCCTAGGATATAAATTACAGACGAAATGAGATGATCGTAAATCACAGAGATTGTCCACGGAGCCAAGAAAGCTGCCTCCCCCCCAAAAAAATGAGTGAGACATTTGCATTGATCGAGAGCATCTATTACGTTTTCCTTTCCATCATTGGTGTCCCTGGTAATTGAATGGGGTGGTAGTTATCTATTGCAATGGTAAAGGCCTTCACCTGATATAGATATGCCATTTATTCTCGGAAAGCAACTATTCCTGAGTCTGTTTGTCCTGGATTTGATGCATCTATAGCGCCTTCCAGAGGGCAGCAGGTCGAACAGTCCAAACCCAGGATGGGAGCTGTCTTTGATGATCTTGTTTGCCCTGCTAAGGCAGCGGGAGGTGTAGATGTCCATCAGGGAGGGGAGAGGGCAGCCAATGATCCTCTGCGCTGTCCTGGTTACCCTCTGAAGCCTCTCCCTGTCTGCCATGGTGCAGCTGCCATACCATGCTGTAATGCAGTATGTCAGCAGGCTCTCGATGGACGAGCGGTAGAAGGTCAGCAGCAGGTTAGAGTCCAGGTTGTGCTTCCTGAGGACCCTCAGGAAGTGCAGCCGCTGCTGAGCCTTCTTGATGACCGCTGTCGTGATGTCCGTCCAGGAGATGTCAGCAGCGATATGGACGCCGAGAAACCGGAAGGTGTTGACCCTCTCCACACACTCGCCGTTGATGTGTAGGGGGGCTAAGTCGGTGCTGTGCCTCCTGAAGTCGACAATGAGCTCTTTTGTTTTCCTGGTGTTCAGAGCCAGATTGTTTTCTGAGCACCAGGTTGTCAACTTCAGGACTTCCTCTCTGTAGGCTGCCTCGTCTCCCTTCGAAATAAGTCCGACCACAGTAGTGTCATCAGCAAATTTGACGATGCGGTTGTTGTTGTGGGCCGGACTACAGTCGTAGGTGTAGAGACAGTATAAGAGGGGGCTTAGCACACAGCCCTGTGGGGAACCGGTACTCAACCTGCGAGTGGAGGAGAGGTGGGGGCCGAGTCTCACAGTCTGGGGCCGGTTGGTGAGGAAATCCTTTATCCAGGCACATGTGACAGTGGGTGTTCCTGGTAATTGAATGGGGTGGCAGTTATCTATTGCAATGGTAAAGGCCTTCACCTGCTTTGCAGGAGTCAACTTCTTTCAACGAAGAAGATTTTTTTCAGTAATTAACTCCTTGACGCCTGCTTGATGTTCTCTGTAGATCAACAGACTTCAAATGAGACATTTCATTATGGAAGACGTCTATTGAAGGCATACAATTGTGTCGGTTGGTAGGAAAGAATTCAGCTCGAGGGCTGTTCTGTCACTGAGGTTTTGTTGGAAATCTTGTACTAATTTGGTCTTACTCTTGTACTATTGTGCTTTTCTGCGGATGTGAAATGTTCCGAGAGTTGTAGTAAGTTTTTAGAACATTAACCTATTTCACCCAACTTGTTCACCTAACATTCGTTTATTTTGATGTAGAAATGACAAAAATATATTTGAAAGAAAAGTATTTAAATATCAATTTCGTCACATTAAGATTGAACATTTAAAAGTTAAATTTCAGAGTATATTAGACATAACACAAATCAATGTATTTGTGCTAAAAATAGTCTGGAGGAAGAAAGCGGATGTGGCAATTCCAAAATCTATAGTTTCCCATGTGTCATTTTCCAGGTTTTGTCTTCACTTTTTATGTTTTTGTTATATGTCATGTATTTCCGGCCGCAGATAGTGACGCGCATTTCCTAAAATTGTGCCGTGACTGACTGCTTTCTATCTAACTTTCTCTTCAAATAACGCACTTTTTAATCTTTCGTCTGCCATTTCTTTCTTTCCTCTAATGAAATCTTCAGATTTATGACATGGTTATGATGAAATAATGGATCGACTGGGCTTGAATACACTGGAATTTAGAAAGGTGAGTGGGTTCTGATAGAAATATATACATTTTTTAAGGGATTGGACAGGCTAGATGCAGGAAAAATATTCCCAGTGTTGGGAGATCCCAGAACCAGTGCTCCGAACTTTAGAATAAGGGGTATGCCATTTAGGACTGAGACTAGACTATGTGGGACCCGTTGGGTCCCAGCATCATACGGGATGGCTGGTCACCCAACGCAATAATCCACCTCTCCACCAATTCCAATATTGCTGGCCAGTGGGGAGGAAGGGGGGGTGGGGGGGGTCTGGTGCGCTAGTATGGGTGTTGTGGGCCGAAGGTAATGGTTTCCACAGAGCTAGTATAGACATTGTGGGACGAATAGATTCTTGGACTGGCAGTTCAGTCGCTGAGCCGTGGCAGTACAATCTCTCGGACTTGCCAAGCTGGCAGCTGAGAAACTGCCAGACATTCTGCTCAAAACAGGTGACAGACTGTGTGAGAGAGAAGGGGGAGAGGGTGGACTGAATGGATTATTGGGCTGGCAGTTCAGTCATTACGGCTGGTGGGCTGGCAGTTCACTAACTCGTGGCTCGTGGGCTGGCAGTGCAGTCACTCATGCCTGGTACGCTGGCAGTTCAGTCAGTCACCTCACTGACCTTCACCCCCACCCCCACTCAGCTCCTTGCCATTCCCCTCCCCCCACACATCCAGTGCATCTTCCCACGACCTCCCCACATGCACTCTTCGTGGCTCTCCCACAGAGCACATTCCTGCCTATCAGGTTCCTATTGTGATGAAGAACACACAGGCATCAAAAGTGCAAATAGGATTCTCTTGATGACTATTTCCTGTTGATAAAAAGAGACAGTTTTAAAATAGAGAAAGTCAGCAATCAAATTTTAAGAAAGAAAATCTGAGAATTTATCTCAGAAGTCATCACTCAACGAAGCAAGCTTTTAATGACAACATTCTTGGTCGATGTTTCATCTTTCAGGAAAACTTTGCTATTTCCATTTATCTTTCAACCAAAAGGCTTAGTGTAGCTGAAGACATATTGAAGAGTTCTGTCCACCGCTTCAAAGATTTCTCTCCTAATAAATGCACATTCATCCCAAACAATGACTTTCACTTGCCTCATGAAATGTGCCGTCTTAGAGTTCTTCTCGATGATGCAGATTGTATCCTCGGCCACTTGGATGGGTATCCTGAATCGAGAATGTGTAGTTTTTCCTCCAGGCATTAAAGTAGCTGCTATCCCAGAGGATGTTACAGCAATAGCCACATCACCTTGACCTCTAACTTTTCCTGACATGGTCGAAAAAGCAGCCTAAAGACAATTTCAGTTGTTAATGAACACTGAAGAATTTGTGCAAATCATTTTTTGAGGCGGGGGCTGTCAGGGTGGGGTAGCGGTGGTAAACGTCGTGCAGCCAATGGAGGGGCACAGCTTCAGGAGGGGGCTCTCATGAGCTGATGAGAAGGGGGGTCCTCATGCAGTGGATGTTAGCGGCTTCAGTAGAGGGTGCATCCTATAGCCAGGTGGAGGGCGGCGCCTTGAGGTGGGGGATATCAGTGGCGGATGGGGGCGGGGGTCGGTGAGCGACTTCCTCATGACCTCTGGACGCACTGCTTTGGGATTAACCCATGGCCTTTGGACTGACTGACTCTCACGGCTTGTGGACTGACTGATGCCCGGCTTCTGGAGTCACGACTGACATGTAAAATGAAAACTGTAACATCTACATTGAGGAACAGCTTCTTCATGACAGCCATCAGGCTATTATACATAACAAATAAGCTCTGAACTACAAAATACTATATTATTTGTACTATTTGTTGATCACACACACCCTCCACCTCACACACACACACACACACACATACGCACACACACACTCATTCACACACGCAGACTCAAACACACACACACACACTCATATAAACACACACTTATATAAACACACACAGACGCATTCACACATACACACACAGACGCACACACAGACTCATTCACACCCACACACACACGTACTCATTCATACACACACAGAGACTCGTTCACACTCACACACAGACTCATTCACACACACACACACACTCATTCTCACACACACACACAGACTCATTCACTCTCACACACACACACTCATTCACACACACGCAAACTCATTCACAGATACTGACTCATACATACACACACAGACCCATACACACACACAGACTCATACACACACACATTCTCACACACATATTCACACGCATTCACACACACAAACGCATTGACACACATTCACACGCACACAGACTCATTCACACACACGCACACAGACTCATTCACACACACATACACACACAGAGATTCATTCACACACACACACACACATTCACACACATACATTCACCGACAAACACACTAATTCACACACAAACACACAGACTCATACACACACACACACACACAGACGCATTGACACACACATACATACACACACACACACACACACACACACATACACACGCACACATACACACACACACACCCACACACACACACACAGACACAGACGCATTGACACACACATACACACAGACACATCCCCTGATGAATAGAAATTCTGAATCAATGCTATAAGACTGTTCTGTAAGACAAAATGGTTGGCCAGGTAGACTGAAACAAAGGACATAAGATGGCTGCTGACCAGGCTTGCTGGAACAGGCTGTTAGGCGGGAATACACAATGTCTTGCAGTTACTGTGTAGTCATGAATAAAGGATCACAGGCCCAGTCTGACAAGATTGAGGAATACACAACCTCCCCCCCTTGCTAGGAAGACTAAGGGATGAAATGGTCTGAGATTATGTGTGGTTCCTCTATCATCCCCTTATATGTACATACTTGGTTTCCTGTATTCTTCCAACGTGTCGGTTCTTTGATCGGGGGGGAATGTGGGAGGTGCTAAACGGTGGCATTAACATATAAAGAGCCTTGCAATTAAAGGCAGTCAGCTTGACTCTTTGCCAGGTTGTAACCTGTGTGAAGACTCCTGCTCAATAAACGTACGTTTAAAGCAACCCCGGTGCCTGGTCGATTATTGTCGAAACAACCGATGTGAGAGAGAAACGTGAATCAACATTTGGTGTCAGAAGTGGGATGTCAACCAGCGACTGATCGAGCCGGCGAGTGAATCCACTGGGCGACGGGATCGATGTGAAGGGTGCGCAGCCAAGTGAGTAGATTTAGTTAAATCTCCTCTTGGTCCTTCCTCGTATCCCGGCGTAGCAGGGTAATTCGCTGACTTGCGTCAGTTGGTGGGACGACATCCGAACATTCCGGTTGTGGGCACGGGGATAGGGCCGTCTCGAGGATTATCCTAGTCTGATCGAGCGGATAAAACACCCCGTAGAGGGGGACCGTAGACGGTATATAAGAGGAGTGCACTGTGTATAGGAAGTTAACTAGTATTTAGACGTTAACTGAGACCAAGGTACCCCCATATCTCACAGAAAGTCCACTTCAAAGTGACTGAGTGAGATACGGCGGAACCAAGGACTCTAGGTTAACCCTGAAAGAGTTAACAAGTATTGAGTGTTAACCGAGACCAAGGTACCCCCATATCTCACAGAAAGTCCGCTTTAAAGTGGCCGAGTGAGATACGGCGGAACCAAGGGCTCTAGTTTAACCCTGAAATTTTGTTGTGATATATGTGTAATAAAGTTAACTAGTATTGAGACGTTAACCGAGACCAAGGTACCCCCATATCTCACAGAAAGTCCACTTTAAAGTGGCCGAGTGAGATACGGAGGAACCGAGGGCTCTAGGTTAACCCTGAAAGAGTTAGCAAGTATTGAGTGTTAGCCGAGACCAAGGTACCTCCGTATCTCACAGAAAGTCCGCTTTAAAGTGGCCGAGTGAGATACGGCGGAACCAAGGACTCACGGTTAACCCTGAAATTTTGTTGTGATATTTGTGTAATAAAGTTAACTAGTATTGAGACGTTAACTGAGACCAAGGTACCCCCATATCTCACAGAAAGTCCACTTCAAAGTGGCCGAGTGAGATACGGAGGAACCAAGGGCTCAAGGTTAACCCTGAAAGAGTTAGCAAGTATTGAGTGTTAACCGAGACCAAGGTACCTCCGTATCTCACAGAAAGTCCGCCTTAGACTGGTTGTTAAGAGAGGAAATCCTCCACGCGAAGGTCAGGAATTGAAGTGACCGTGTGAGATACGGTGGAACCAAGGACTCACGGTTAACCCTGAAATATTGTGTGTAATAGTAATAAGCTTAAAAATGGGTAATGGTATGGACACCAGTGGTCACCCAGACCGGCCATTACATCAGCTATGTTTCTTGCATCCAGAAATGGAGGAGACCTTTAGGCGTATGTCGGGAGGACTCATTCATAAACTGGAGAAGGATGAATGGCCTGAGGGGGTTCAAAGGATATGAGTGTGTTATCAAGAGCCCAAAGTGTAATATGGAGAACGGATAAAAAAAAATATATATAAAAAGGCCATTCAGTTGTGGATCGATCATTGTAACAAAGAAAAGGCACGGTCTTTAACGGCCAGTTGGCAGAGTAATGCCTTGAAACTAGGAATACCCCTGACCGAGGGGGGTCAGGAGAAGTCAGTGACAGTATTAAAACAGGAATGCAGGCATGCTAAGGAAAGTAAGGATCGTCAGGAGAGAGAGAGAGACAAAATAAGGCCAAGGTAGATAAAGACTTACGTAAGTCGGTGGCAGGCATAGATTTGGGAGGTGACGACGAGGAGGAGGTAGAGGATTATCCTTGGGGAGTCCGTGGAGCACCCCCGTTGAACCAGCCTGCCCCCGTTGCCAGTCCTGTGTATCCTCCTGTCCTCTGCAGTAGCTGTAATCAAATGTGCGGCCCACACGACAGGAGATTCCCCGGTCCAAATCGGTAACAGGTTGGCTGACAATGCGGCTAAGTGTGCTTCACGCGGTAGATTTAAAGTGGTGGGTAGTATGATGAGGCAGGTGAAAAGCCTTTATATTGGCTCATCTGAATCTGAGAAACCTATGCCAACCATAAATGGTGTATTGCTCTTACAGGGGGACGCCTCTGCTAATGTTATAATGGAATGGGAGCAGCTGGGCTGTCGGAAGGCTGACTCTGGATTGTGGCTCACGCCGGCCGGACAGACCTGTATGACAGACCAGTTAGCGACCTGGGTCGTTGATTGCCTATATCTAGCCACTCGCAGTGGGGCCACCTTGCTAGTAGACGCTCTCTTACAGGCATGGTGGCATCCTCGACTTAAGGTTTTGGCAGCCCAAACTAGTGCACGGTGCCTCACCTGTGCTACACACAACCCTGGTAAAGGAGTTGTCTGCCAGACGGGTCGTACTGCATTACCTACTGCTCCGTTTGAAACCTTACAGATGGATTTTATTAATTTGCCTAAGTGTCAGTGTTATAAACATGTACTTGTTATTGTTGATGTGTTTTCTAGGTGGATTGAAGCCTTTCCAACCACTGATTGCACTGCTTCTACGGTGGTGACTATTTTATTACGGCAGGTTGTTCCTCGTTTTGGGGTACCAAACACCATCAGTTTGGATAACGGCCCTCACTTTATTGCCGCTATCAATAAAGAATTGTACCGACAGCTGTGCGTAACCCAGCGGCTGCATTGTGCTTATCGCCCACAGGCTGCAGGAATGGTGGAACGCTTGAACCAGACCCTGAAGACCAAGCTTGCCAAGCTGGTGGACCAATCGGGCTCCACCTGGGTTAAAATGTTGCCTGTTGCTTTGTTCCAGATCAGAGTCCTTCCAGCAGGGAAGACAAGGTTGTCTCCTGCAGAGATCATCTATGGCCTCTACGCACCCCCTGGACAGACATTATCCCGGCCACAATGACATTGCATCACATGACGGAGGAGATGGTCTCTTACGTCCTTGCCCTTACAAGGGCCCTGCATGAGATTCATGGGGAGGTCAAGACCGCTTATGTGGGCGACATAGATTTTCCTGTTAATGGACGGATCACCCCGGGTTCTTATGTGTTGATTAAGAATTGGGTTCGTAAGGACACCCTTTCTCCTCGATGGTTGGGCCCCTTCCAGGTTCTCCTCACCACCCCCACCGCGGTAAAGGTAGAAGGACGATCGGCATGGGTGCATTTGCACCATTGCAAAGTGGTTGGTGACACCAAGCAAAGGGGGGAGGTCGAGGTCAGGGAGGGGGATCCAGTCCACGGAAAGCAGGGCACAAATTAATTTTGCCATGAAATTGCACGTTCTTTTCTTTTTCCCTCCCTTGTCTTTACAGATACGAAATAAATCACTGAGATGAGGGTCTTTGTGGCATTAATATGTGTGGCGACCACTGCAGGGTTAATCGGTTTTGGCTGGAAATGGACAAAGCCTGAACATGGACGGAACAAACAGGAAAAGAGAGGGGAACGAGAAAACTCCAATTTATTCATCCAGGCACACAGCGAGCTATTCGGGAAGGGGCAGGTGGTTTGTTATCCACAAATGACATCAGTTACCTCCCTGTTTACCCCATCCCCTGCATGGGGCAGAACTGGATGACTGGTGAAGTGCCAGGACAAAAAACCAGTCCCTGTCAAGCCCGATTAATGGTGGCCTTATTGGGTTTGGGGACCACCCCCGAGGAAGCTAAAAGTTCTGTACGAATGATGGTCTTACAGCGTGAGCAGCAGAGACTGTTACCATTCCCCAACGACAGCGAAAACGATGAAGTGCGTGAGGAAGGAGAATTAGGGGACAAAGGTTGGACGGTCCAAGAAGCCTTGGCAAGGGAACTAAAAGGTTACGAGATTCGGCGAATGGGACTTTTAAATGGACTATGAGTGTAGCCATATGAATGGCAAAAGGGGGGAATGATGAATAGAAATTCTGAATCAATGCTATAAGACTGTTCTGTAAGACAAAATGGTTCGCCAGGTAGACTGAAACAAAGGACATAAGATGGCTGCTGACCAGGCTTGCTGGAACAGGCTGTTAGGAGGGAATACACAATGTCTTGCAGTTACTGCGTAGTCATGAATAAAGGATCACAGGCCCAGTCTGACAAGATTGAGGAATACACAACCTCCCCCCTTGCCAGGAAGATTAAGGGATGTACTGGTCTGAGATTATGTGTGGTTCCTCTATCATCCCCTTATATGTACATACTTGGTTTTCTGTATTCTTCCAACGTGTCGATTCTTTGATCGGGGGAATGTGGGAGGTGCTAAACGGTGGCATTAACATATAAAGAGCCTTGCAATTAAAGGCAGTCAGCTTGACTCTTTGCCAGGTTGTAACCTGTGTGAAGACTCCTGCTCAATAAACGTACGTTTAAAGCAACCCCGGTGCCTGGTCGATTATTGTCGAAACAACCGATGTGAGAGAGAAACGTGAATCAATACCCCCACCTCAAGACGCTGCCCCCCGGGTGGAAAATGGCATGCAGCCAAGGGAGGGGGACAGCTTCAGGCGGGGGCTCTCGTGAGTTGATGAGAAGGGGGGTCCTCATGCAGTGGATGTTAGCGGCTTCAGTAGAGGGTGCATCCTATAGCCAGGTGGAGGGCGGCGTCTTGAGGTGGGGGATGTCAGTGGCGGATGGGGGCGGGGGTCGGTGAGCGACTTCCTCATGACCTCTGGACGCACTGCTTCGGGATTAACCCATGGCCTTTGGACTGACTGACTCTCACGGCTTGTGGACTGACTGATGCCCGGCTTCTGTAGTCACGACTGACATGTAAACTGAAAACTGTAACATCTACATTGAGGAACAGCTTCTTCCTGACAGCCATCAGGCTATTATACACAACAAATAAGCTCTGAACTACAAAATACTATATTATTTGTATTATTTGTTGATCACACACACCCTCCACCTCACACACACACACACACATACACACACGCACACAGACTCATTCACACACGCAGACTCATACACACACACACACTCATATACACACACACTTATATAAACACACACAGACTCATTCACACACACACACACACACACGTACTCATTCATACACACACAGAGACTCGTTCACACTCACACACACTCATTCACACACACACACACACACACTCATTCTCACACACACACACACACAGACTCATTCACTCTCACACACACACACTCATTCACACACACGCAAACTCATTCACACACACTGACTCATACATACACACACAGACCCATACACACACACATTCTCACACACATATTCACACGCATTCACACACACAAACGCATTGACACACATTCACACGCACACAGACTCATTCACACACACGCACACAGACTCATTCACACACACATACACACACAGAGATTCATTCACACACACACACACACACACACACACACACACATACACTGATTCGCACACACACATTCACACACAGGCTCATTCACTCACACATTCACACACACACACACACACACACCGACTCACACACACACACATACACACAGACTCATACACACACACACACAAACACAGACACAGACGTATTGACACACACATACACACAGACCCATCCCCCACCTCAAGACGCTGCCCCCCCCGTGTGGCAAATGGCGTGCAGCCAAGGGAGGGGGACAGCTTCAGGCGGTGACTCTCGTGAGCTGATGAGAAGTGTCCTCATGCAGGGGATGTGGGCGGCTTCAGTAGGGGGTGCATCCTATAGCCAGGCGGAGGGCAGTGTCTTGAGGTGGGGCATGCCAGTGGAGGAGGGGGAGCAGTAAACGACTTACTCATGACCTCTGGACTCATTCACTGCCTTGGGATTAACTCATGGCCTTTGGACTGGCTAACTCACGGCTTGAGGACTGACTGATGCCCGACTTCTGGGGTCACATCCGACTTATGTAAACTGAAAACTGTAACATCTACATTGAGGAACAGCTTCTTCCTGACAGACATCACGTTATTTAACATAACAAATAAGCTCTGAACTACGAAAGACTATATTATTTGTGCTATTTGTTATTTGTTGATAGAAACATAGAAACATAGAAATTAGGTGCAGGAGAAGGCCATTCGGCCCTTCGAGCCTGCACCGCCATTCAATATGATCATGGCTGATCATCCAACTCAGTATCCCATACTTGCCTTCTCTCCATACCCCCTGATCCCCTTAGCCACAAGTCCCACATCTAACTCCCTCTTAAATATAGCCAATGAACTGGCCTCAACTATCCTCTGTGGCAGAGAGTTCCAGAGATTCACCACTCTCTCTGTGAAAAAAGTTTTTCTCATCTCGGTTTTAAAGCATTTCCCCCTTATCCTTAAGCTGTGACCCCTTGTCCTGGACTTCCCCAACATCGGGAACAATCTTCCTGCATCTAGCCTGTCCAACCCCTTAAGAATGTTGTAAGTTTCTATAAGATCCCCTCTCAATCTCCTAAATTCTAGAGAGTATAAACCAAGTCTATCCAGTCTTTCTTCATAAGACAGTCCTGACATCCCAGGAATCAGTCTGGTGAACCGTCTCTGCACTCCCTCTATGGCAATAATGTCCTTCCTCAGATTTTGAGACCAAAACTGTACGCAATACTCCAGGTGTGGTCTCACCAAGACCCTGTACAACTGCAGTAGAACCTCCCTGCTCCTATACTCAAATCCTTTTGCAATGAAAGCTAACATACCATTCGCTTTCTTTACTGCCTGCTGCACCTGCATGCCTACCTTCAATGACTGGTGTACCATGCCACCCAGGTCTCGCTGCATCTCCCCCTTTCCCAATCGGCCACCATTTAGATAATAGTCTGCTTTCCCGTTTTTGCCACTAAAATGGATAACCTCACATTTATCCACATTATACTGCATCTGCCAAACATTTGCCCACTCACCCAGCCTATCCAAGTCACCTTGCAGTCTCCTAGCATCCTCTTCACAGCTAACACTACCCCCCCAGCTTAGTGTCATCCGCAAACGTGGAGATATTGCCTTCAATTCCCTCATCCAGATCATTAATATATATTGTAAATAGCTGGGCTCCCAGCACTGAGCCTTGCGGTACCCCACTAGTCACTGCCAATGTGAAAAGGACCCGTTTACTCCTACTCTTTGCTTCCTGTTTGCCAGCCAGTTCTCTATCCACATCAATACTGAACCCCCAATGCCGTGTGCTTTAAGTTTGTATACTAATCTCTTATGTGGGACCTTGTCGAAAGCCTTCTGGAAGTCCAGATACACCACATCCACTGGTTCTCCCCTATCCATGCTACTAGTTACATCCTCGAAAAATTCTATAAGATTCGTCAGACATGATTTACCTTTCGTAAATCCATGCTGACTTTGTCCAATGATTTCACCACTTTCCAAATGTGCTGCTATCCCATCTTTAATAACTGACTCTAGCAGTTCCCCCACTACCGATGTAAGACCAACTGGTCTGTAATTCCCCATTTTCTCTCCCCCTCCCTTCTTAAAAAGTGGGGTTACGTTTGCTACCCGCCAATCTTCAGGAACTACTCCAGAATCTCAAGAGTTTTGAAAGATTATTACTAATGCATCCACTATTTCTGGAGCTACTTCCTTAAGTACTCTGGGATGCAGCCTATCTGGCCCTGGGGATTTATCGGCCTTTAATCCATTCAATTTACCCAACACCACTTCCCGGCTAACCTGGATTTCACTCAATTCCTCCAACTCCTTTGACTCGCGGTCCCCTGCTATTTCCGGCAAATTATTTATGTCTTCCTTAGTGAAGAAGACGGAACCAAAGTAGTTATTCAATTGGTCCGCCATATACTTGTTCCCCATCAACTCACCTGTTTCTGACTGCAAGGGACCTACATTTGTTTTAACTAATCTCTTTCTTTTCACATATCTATAAAAACTTTTGCAGTCAGTTTTTATGTCCCCTGCCAGTTTTCTTTCATAATCTATTTCCCCTTTCCTAATTAAGCCCTTTGTCCTCCTCTGCTGGTCTTTGAATTTCTCCCAGTCCTCCGGTATGCTGCTTTTTCTGGCTAATTTGTACGCATCACCCTTCGCTTTGATACTATCCCTGATTTCCCTTGTTATCCATGGATGTACTACCTTCCCTGATTTATTCTTTTGCCAAACTGGGATGAACAATTTTTGTAGTTCATCCATACAGTCTTTAAATGTCTTCCATTGCATATCCACCGTCAACCCTTTTAGAATTAATTGCCAGTCAATCTTGGCCAATTCACGTCTCATACCCTCAAAGTTACCTTTCTTTAAGTTCAGAACCATTGTTTCTGAATTAACAATGTCACTCTCCATCCTAATGAAGAACTCAACCATATTATGGTCACTCTTGCTAACTAACCCTTCCTCATTACTCAATACCCAGTCTAAAATAGCCTGCTCTCTCGTTGGTTCCTCTACATGTTGATTTAGATAACGCATACATTCCAAGAAATCCTCTTCCTCAGCACCCCTGCCAATTTGATTCACTCAATCTATATGTAGATTGAAGTCACCCATTATAACTGTTTTACCTTCGTCGCACGCATTTCTAATTTCCTGTTTGATACCATCTCCAACTTCACTACTACCGTTAGGTGGCCTGTACACAACACCCACCAGCGTTTTCTGCCCCTTAGTGTTTCGCAGCTCTACCCATACCGATTCCACATCCTCCAAACTAATGTCCTTCCTTTCCATTGCATTAATCCCCTCTCTAATCAGTAACGCTACCCCACCTCCTTTTCCTTTCTGTCTATCCATCCTGAATATTGAATATCCCTGGATGTTCAGCTCCCAGCCTTAGTCACCCTGGAGCCATGTCTCTGTGATCCCAACTATATCATAGTCATTAATAGCTATCTGCACATTCAACTCATCCACCTTATTACGAATGCTCCTTGCATTGAGACACAAAGCCTTCAGGCTTGTTTTTACAACACTTTTACCCCTTATACAATTATGTTGAAAAGTGGCCCTTTTTGATTTTTACCCGGGTTTTGTCTGCCTGCCACTTTTACTTTTCACCTTGCTACCCATTTCTTCTACCCTCATTTTACACCCCTCGGTCTCTACGCTCACACATTTAAGAAACCCTTTCCCTTAAACTCCATCCTCCACTATCCCATTCGACACCCCACCCCCCTTATTCAGTTTAAAGCCACCCGTGTAGCAGTGGCAAACCTGCCTGCCAGAATGCTGGTCCCACACCTGTTAAGATGCAATCCGTCCCTTTTGTACAGTTCCCCCTTACCCCAAAACAGCTCCCAGTGATCTAAGAATCTAAATCCTTGCCCTGTGCACCAGTTCCTCAGCCACACATTCAGGTCCCGTATCTCCCTGTTCCTGCTCTCGCCAGCACGGGGAACTGGAAGCAAACCCGAGATAACAACCCTGGAGGTCCTGCTTTTCAACATTTTTCCGAGCTCTATAAAGTCACGCTGCAGAATATTCATCCCCTTTTTTCCGACATCGTTTGTGCCGACATGCACTACCACTTCCGGATGTTCACCTTCGCCCTTGAGCATTTTCTGCACTCTGTCCGTGACATCCTGGATCCTGGCCCCCGGGAAGGCAGCACACCATCCTCGCATCCCGTCTGTTGCCGCAGAAACCCCTGTCCGTACCTCTCACGATGGAGTCTCCCACTACAATGGCTTTGCCTACCTTAGGCCTTTTTGGTTTTGGCTCAACAGCCGTATTCGCATCGCAAGCCAGTCCGCCGCTCACGTCTTCTGTCCCAACAGCTTCTAAGCGGATGAACCTGTTTACAAGAGGTACACCACCCGGGGACGTTGGCATTCCACGCTTCCCTCCCTTTCTCACTGTCTCCCACGTTCTCTCTTCCAGTACCTTAGGTGTAACAATCGTAATGTAGGACTTGTCGAGGAACGACTCCGTTTCTCGTGCGAACCGGAGGTCATCCACTTGCTTCTCCAGTTCCCCAACACGGCCCTTCAGGAGCTCTACCTGGATGCATTTTTCGCATTTGTAGCAGCCAGAGGCACCAGCGGTGTCCTTGACCTCCCACATACTGCAAGCATCGCACTGAGTCAACTTGCCTGACATCTCCTTCTTTCGTCTCTACCTCCCAAGCGTATTGCATGGTCTCCTCTCCTAAGACTCTCGAGCCAAAGACTCACACTTTGCTCACAGGGCACTTCCCTCACAAGGCCGCTCACTCACTACCACTCACTAAGAGCTGTCCTGCTTAAATTGACTGATAAATTGGCTGATTTACCAATTTACAAAGCAAATTCCTCAGTTTTCAACTGTTTTCACCCCTCTGACTCACTTCTCTCCTCCCACTTGGGCTAGAGCCAATCAGTCGTATCTCTTGCTAATCTGCTGCTGCTGTTGTTCCTCCCAAATCTACAGTAGATCACGCACACCCTCCACCTCACAGTCTCACACACGCACAAACACACACACAAATACTTATTTACACACACACTCATATACACACACACACTCATATACACACACACATTCACATACACACACAACCACACACACACAGACTCATTCACACACACATATACACACACAGATTCATTCACACACACACACACACACAGACTCATTCACACACACGTTCACACACACATTCACACACAGACTCATTCACACTCACACAGACATTCACACATACACACACACTCATTTACAATAACATTCACACATACATACAGACTCATTTGCACACACATTCTGACACGCA
This sequence comes from Leucoraja erinaceus, assembly GCF_028641065.1. Lineage (NCBI taxonomy): Eukaryota > Metazoa > Chordata > Chondrichthyes > Rajiformes > Rajidae > Leucoraja > Leucoraja erinaceus. The sequence goes on from NW_026576336.1 coordinate 77,620, forward strand.
GACTCATTCACACACACACACATATTCACACACACACATATTCAAACACACACACACACACACATATTCACACACACCCACATATTCACACACACACACACACACATTCAACACACACACACGCGCACATATTCTCACACACACACATGTTCACACACACATATTCACACACACACACACACACACACACACACGTATATTCACACACACACATATATTCACACACATCACACACACACATATTCACACACACACACATATTCACACACACACACACACACACACACACACACACACACACACACACACACACACACACATATTCACACACACACATGTTCACACACACACATATTCATACACACATACATATATTCACACACACACAAATTCACATACACATAGTCACACACACACACACACACACATATATATATATACACACATATATACACACACACACACACACATATTCACACACACACACACACACACACACACACACACACACACACACACATTCACACACATACACACACACACATTCACACACACACATTCACACACACATTCACACACACACTCACACACACACACACACACACACACACACACACACACACCCAACATACTCACACACATATAAACACACACACACAGGCACATATTTTCACACACACACACACACACACACACGTATTCACACACACATACACACACACACACACACACACATATTCACACACACACACTCACACACATACACATATTCACAAACATATTCACACACACACACACACATACCCACACAACACCCGTATATTCTCACACACGCACACACACACATACACACACAATACTAAAATGCCAAGTAACTTCAGAACATGCTGATAAATACATTTAAATGCTGATAAATGTGAGGTGCTACACCTTGGCAGGACAAATCAAAATAGGACGTACATGGTAAATGGTAGGGAATTGAAGAATACAGTTGAACAGAGGGATCTGGGTATAACCGTGCATAGTTCCTTGAAGGTGGAATCTCATATAGATAGGGTGGTAAAGAAAGCTTTTGGTATGCTAGCCTTTATAAATCAGAGCATTGAGTATAGAAGCTGAGATGTAATGTTAAAATTGTACAAGGCATTGGTGAGACCAAATCTGGAGTATGGTGTACAATTTTGGTCGCCCAATTATAGGAAGGATGTCAACAAAATAGAGAGAGTACAGAGGAGATTTACTAGAATGTTGCCTGGGTTTCAACAACTAAGTTACAGAGATAGGTTGAATAAGTTAGGTCTTTATTCTCTGGAGCGCAGAAGGTTCAGGGGGGACCTGATAGAGGTCTTTAAAATGATGAGAGGGATAGACAGAGTTGATGTGGACAAGCTTTTCCCTTTGAGAATAGGGAAGATTCAAACAAGAGGACATGACTTCAGAATTAAGGGACAGAAGTTTAGGGGTAATATGAGGGGGAACTTCTTTACTCAGAGAGTGGTAGCTGTAGAAACCCTTTGGATTGACTTTCACCTTACTTGCCAAAGCAACCTCATATCTTCTTTTAGCTTTTCTAATTTCTTTCTTAAGATTCTTTTTACATTCCTTATACTCCTCAAGCACCTCATTTACTTCATGCTGCCTATAATTATTGTATATCTCCCTCTTTTTCCGAACAAGATGTCCAATTTCCCTTGAAAACCAGGGCTCTTTCCAATTTTTACTGTTTCCTTTCAACCGAACAGGAACATAAAGATTCTGTACTCTTAAAATTTCCCCTTTAAATGTCCTCCATTTCTCTTCAACATCTTTCCCATAAAACAAAATGTCCCAGTTCACTCCTTTTAAATCATCTCGCATCGCATCAAAGTTAGCCATTCTCCAATCAAAAATCTCAACCCTAGGTCCAGTTCTGACCCTCTCCATAATTATATTGAAACTAATGGTATTGTGATCACTGGACCCGAAGTGCTCCCCAACGCATACCTCCGCCACCTGTCCCGTCTCATTTCCTAACAGGAGGTCCAGCACTGCCCCTCCTCTAGTAGGTACCTCTATGTATTGCTGCAAAAAACTATCCCGCACACATTTTACAAACTCCAACCCATCCAGCCCATTTACAGAATGTGTTTCCCAGTCTATGTGTGGAAAGTTGAAATCTCCCACAATCACTACCTTGTGCTTACTACTAATATCTGCTATCCAGAGATGCTGCCTGTTACTCCAGCATTTTGTGTCTATCTTCGGTTTAAACCGTCATTTGCAGTTCCTTCCTATAACATCCAGATTGTCTCCCATCTGATCTATTCCTACATTAACCATTTTATAGTGTCATATGGTACGGACACAAGCCAGTTGGCCCGTCTTGTCCATACTGACCAAGAAGCCTGATCTAAGGTAGTCCCATTTAACCATATAACCATATAACAATTACAGCACGGAAACAGGCCATCTCGGCCCTACAAGTCCGTGCCGAACAATTTTTTTCCCCCTTAGTCCCACCTGCCTGCACTCATACCATAACCCTCCATTCCCTTCTCATCCATATGCCTATCCAATTTATTGTTAAATGATACCAATGAACCTGCCTCCACCACTTCCACTGGAAGCTCATTCCACAACGCTACCACTCTTTCCGAACAAGATGTCCAATTTCCCTTGAAAACCAGGGCTCTTTCCAATTTTTACTGTTTCCTTTCAACCGACCAGGAACATAAAGATTCTGTACTCTTAAAATTTCCCCTTTAAATGTCCTCCATTTCTCTTCTACATCTTTCCCATAAAACAAAATGTCCTAGTTCACTCCTTTTAAATCATCTCGCATCGCATCAAAGTTAGCCTTGCTCCAATCAAAAATCTCAACCCTAGGTCCAGTTCTGACCCTCTCCATAATTATATTGAAACTAATGGTATTGTGATCACTGGACCCGAAGTGCTCCCCAATGCATACCTCCGCGAAAACCATTAGTCCCACCATTTGCGAACTGGTCCATATCCGTAACATTTTCTATCCAGGTATCTCTCTAAGTCTCCATTTTACTTCGGAGTCACGTGAGTGACTATGTGAAGAACCCTGCCCAGTGCGCAGGTGCGACATTTATCGCCCAGCTGTGCACACGAGGCCCAGCGGGAGTCGGATGCCGCCTAAAAAACGGCAGGCAACCTCTAACTACAGGTAAGACAAAACCTTACCAAAAATACAGGTTCTACAGGAATCAAGTTCCTCCAACACTGGAACAGGCTGGAGACAGCAAAAACAAGTATGTCTGTCTCCCCAAGCCAGAGGAGGTCATGGAGGTACAAAACCTCCAGGAAAACGAGGGGTCACTGGCTAAATGCCAAGGGAGCTGACACTCCTACCCCAGTGCTATTGCACTAGCCATCTCCCTTGTCGAGGGATTGATGCGACAACGGAGTTAGAGCTATGCCTCCTCCAATTTATAGCACCCCCTTTTGCTCCCTCTTTTGAGGGTAGCTAAGGAGGCCAGGGCTGGGCTGGCTTAACCGCTGGGCAGGCGGACGAGAACAGGAGTATGCCGGGGGAGCAGGATCAGGAAGAGCTGCTAGGTGTCGTGGGCCACTACATGGCTCCTCCACGCGACCGAAAATCACCACCTTTGCTCGTTTTCCACGGATCATACTCACCTGGCAGGCGAGACGCCATGATCACCAAGGTGGTTCTCCCAGGATGAGACTATCCAGTTGCACTACGAGTGTGCTGACGCCTAAGATGTTCCCAAATGCGGGATACTCGACTGCCATTTGTGGCATATAAGACCTTCCCTCAACCCCAAATATACGGGGCTATGCAAACCGCTGCAGCGGGAAGAGAAACCTGTGCACCTCATGAGGGCAGGCCCTGGAACGAGCAGGACATCTCATCCAACACCCAGCTGGCAGCACCCCTCGGCATCCACCAGTCAACACCCACATCCTAGGACTGGTGAAAGCCGGGGACCGCTGCTTATTACCCCCAAAGGTCTTTTTTAAAGACAGGGGCCCAGAGCGTGACCCCAAAGAAAATGCGCCGCCCCACCGACAGCACCAGCACACCAGCAAAACTGAGCCTTCATGAAAAAACAATGAACATGGAGGTAGGTAGTCTGGTTCCTCCCAGTTTACACAAAATAAGGGTGCTCTACTAACTGCGGGAGGGGGGGGGGGGGGGGGGGGGGGGGGGGGGGGGGCATTTACACTTGTTGAAAGAAGCATGGGGTGCTGTCACAAATAACAAATATATACTCAACAGTATTAGTGGATAAAAACTTGAATTCAAATTGGGCATATTACCGCCAGTTCAGCAATGCGCCCAAAGGGCATTTTTTCCCTCTAAGAAAGAGAAGCGAGAAGGTCAAGCTGAACTAGAAAGGCTCATTACACAAGGGATCATGGGAGCAAACATGAACCATTGGAATTTGTATCGAATACATTCATCAAAACTGCAAAAGATGGTGAATGTAGCATCATCATTGACCTAATATCACTAAATAAATCTGTTGAGTATATACACTTTAAGATGGAGACGTTTTGTCACTGCCAGACATCAGATCTCCAAAGGATACCTTATGGCAAGCATTGATATGGAAGATGCATACTATCTTATACCCATACACAAGGATCATTGTAGATACCTAAAAAAATTATCTGGATGGGGCAACTATGGGAGTATGGAGCATTCCCAATGGTCTAACCTCAGCCCTAAACTAATTACAAAAATACTAAAAACAGCCATGAAAATATTAAGAAAACAAGCATAATCATGGCATATATTGGATGATATCCTCATATTAGGGAAAACAAAGGAATTAGCTGTGGCAGCAGTTCTAGCTACGAAACAGCTCCTTAAAACACTGAGGTTCATCCTACACCCAGATAAACCAAAATTGAAGCCGTTAACTACCATGGATTATCTGGGCTTTAATATCAATTCTATCCATATGACTGTTACTTTGCCAAGGTGCTAGGCTCACTATAATCAAATCATGAATGTACCCACTAAAACTATATCAGAATTACAGTGGTGGGCAGACAATGTTTGGCATAGTTTTCAGCCCTATTACTATCACCAATCCTAACTTGGTTATTAAAAACCGATGCCAGTGCTTTAGGCTGGGGAGCAACTAACTCCATATCCAGCACAGGTAACAGATGGATCAATTCAGAATCATCGTTACTACACACACCGGGCATCAACTATTTGGGATTGGTGGTCGCCTATTGGGTTAAAAGTATATGCATTTCAGATGCAGCACGTACATATAAGGTTACGGATTGATAATACTATGGTGGTGGCTTATATTAACCATATGGGGAGCATAAAATCATTATCGCGCAACAAATTGGTCAAACAGATCTGGCAATGGTGTGTCAAAAGACATTTTTAACTATCGGCTGCCTATCTCCTAGGTAAGCTAGAACACAGTGGGAGACACCACGTCACGGGGGGGGGGGAAATTTATGATAACATTGAATGGATGTTAAACCCAAAATATCTGCTAAAGGTATTAAGCAATTTGAACGCCAGATATCAATTTGGTTGCACAAGACAGAATCACCAGTGACCTATGTATATGACTTAGGAACCAGATCAGAGGGAGCAGCGGTAGATGCCTACACGCTGGATAGGGGGAATTTCTGCTTTTGTTTCCCTCCCTTCTGCCTCATCAGTCGAGCACTTCGCAATACAGATGGAATCTGTCTCCAGGATATTGAAGGTGCCCGACTGGCCTACATAGCCATGGTTCCCAGTTCATCACGACATGGTGGTTGAGTCACCTATGGATTTCCCTAGTGGACCATGGTTGCTGACTTACCCAGTATCAGGCATAAGCCACCCATGCCATAAAAACATCAAACTCCTGGGTTGTAGGTTTTTCAACAGACCTTACCAGGGACTGGGATTATCTAAATGAACCATTACCACCATGTCGGCATCCCTGCGAACAGTCACCAAGAGCAAACATGGGAAAAATACTGCCACGACGCAGGGACAACATACCAAACTATTCAACCACTGACGTATTGGAGTTCCTGGACCATCTACACCATGATGAAAAGGTGAGTTACAGTGCCGTAAATACAGCACGAAGCGCCATGTCTGCTTATCTAAAAACAGCAGGACAGCAGAGCATGGAATCCCATCCACTGAAGATAAACTTATGAAGGGCAATTATAATAACAAGCCCCAAAAAACCCATGGTATACCCATGTATGGGATATCAGTGTGATATTGACATATCTCAGAGAATGGCACCAGCTAGATCCCTCAGTCTTGCACTATCTATGTTAAAAACGTTCATGCTTATGGCTCTCGTATCCGCTCACAGAGTCCAGTCACTCCATAAAACTAGACTGGATAACATGGTGATTACCCCAGACCGCATCACGTTCATCATTCTAGGTCTGGTTAAAACCTAAGCGACCAGGAACGCCCAATTCACTGGTGGTATTCCGGGCCTACCCACCAGAGTCCAGGTTGACTGTGGTGACCCATCTACAACAATATATAGACACAACCCACAATTTTAGAGGGAGAGGAAAGCCTATGGGTCAACCACAGAAACCCCAAGACGGGGTAACGAGCCAAACCACTTCAAGGTGGCTCAAACAGGTACTGAAAGCTGCCGGAATAGATAAATAATACATTTAAATCCCATTCCACTAGGGCAGCATTGATATCAGCGGCTGAACGAATGGACTTCCCGGCTGACCACATTCTCAATACGGCAGGATGGTCAAGGGGAACGACGTTCAGAACATTTTTTATTGTAAATCGTTGATAAGCCTGATTTAATTGCAGATAGAATATTACAAACTGCAAATATTTAATTTAAGCTCAGGGGAGCTATTTATGTTGTTATTGTTAACAAATACCTTTTCTGTTTCTTGAGAAAGCAGATCCATTGGTTGATTACGATAACACTTCCTCCCTCAAGAACTTCGGCAGTGAGTGAAATAAAAACTGTTACATGGTTTGAAATCACAGACCTTTGAAATCTTCTCTCACATGACTCCGAAGTAAAATAGTAAGATTAAACGAGTACTTACCAGTATGAAGTTTGATCTGTATTTTATGAGGAGTTACGATGAGGAATTACGTGCCCTCCGCTCCCACCCTCATTATATAGATCAAACTAATAAACTGATGTCTCACTGATCTTTACTATGTTACTTCAAATATTGTGTCTATCCTGTGATTCCACACCGCTGCTTCGAAGTATGCCGCACCTGCGCACTGGGCAGGGTTCTTCACGTAATCCCTCATCGTAACCATGTCCTCTAGGTAGAAAGACATTGGGTAAAGGGGCTTGTTTCTGAAATCTCCTAAACCTGTCTTACAGATTACAAAATATGCTCCATAATATCAGGATATTATTAAGGAATAATGAGGCATTTATATTGTGCACTCTCCTTCCCATTATCTGGAAGTTTCCCCCACGTATTAGGAGTAAAGAATTAGGCATTCGCCTGTCTAACAAAGGAAACTACATCAAAAGTAATACTTTAGCTTACAATGAGATGGCAAAGAGCCATGAATAGGGTTGACGCTGTACTTGGACTTACCAAAATTCTCTTTCCCTGCCACGCTCTTCCAGCCAATGTTCAGGCTGTTATTGCCAGTGGATAACTTTAATCTGTTATCGTTTGGGATTGTGCTGTTCCGGATTGCTTGCATGGAGATTTCTTTGAAAATGGATGAGAAAAGTCAACAGCAGCATTAAAAACAGGGAATTAAATGTCACACAGCTTCAGTAACTTGTCAAATCTTTGTGTAGAAAATAACGTAATATTTCCAATGGTTCTCAATCCTATCTCTCTCCAGAAACCCAATGAGTTGCTCACAATACCCTGTACGCAGAGATTGTCAACGTATTTTTCTAATTACGAGTGGAGCATGGTCTTTAAAAGAAGAAACGTCACCCATTCCTTCTCTCCAGAGTGACTCCAGCTTTTTGTGTCTATTTACTTTAAACCATAAAGGTCTTTCTTTAAAGCTTTCACAAAAAATACATTAATAATCCAGCAGATAGACACAAATAGCTGGAGTAACTCAGGCAGCATCTCTGAACCACTGGGTGGCGCCAGCAATGGCTGCCTCGCCACCAGTCTGTCTTGTCTCTTCCTTCTTTGTTGTTTTCTTTGTATGTGTTAAATGTATGTTTTAGTGTTCTTTAGCTTAGCTGATGTGGGGGGTGGGGGCAGTGATGGGGGAACCTTTTTTAATCTCTTATCTGGACGGAGATGCAATTTTTACACGTATTATATCTCTGTCTGCACTGCGGCCTAACATCGAGGAGCTGGTGACCTCTGCTGGAGACCAACTTTGGAAGCTCCAACCACAAGAGCCTGCAGGACTTGACATCGTGGAGCTCGCGACCCCTGTAGGGGATCGACTTTGGAGCTCCAACCGCAGGAGCCCGCGGACATTAACATCGTGGAGCTCACGGTCCCTGGTTAGAGAGCGACTTCGGGAGCTCCAAACCGCAGGAGCTTCGACCGCTCCAACGTGGGAGCTGCGATCGCCCCGACGAGGGAGCTTCGATTGCCCTGACAGTGCAAAAAGACCTGAAGGCAAGACTGAGACAGGGCAAGGATGACTACAGGAAGAAGCTGGAGCTGAAATCTCAGCAGAACAACATGAGGGATGTGTGTAGCAGTATGAAGAGCATTACAGACCACAAGAAGACCGGTGGCTTGGGGAGGGAAAGCAATTAGGACTGGGCCAATGAGCTAAACCTGTTTTTTTTAAATAGATTTGATGGTGGGGCATCACAGCGGGTGGTGGAGCTTACTCTTGTGTTAGCGCGAACAAGGGATCAATTGAGGTTACTCGCACTGATATATGGAGTAAGCTCCATTGCCCGCTTGCCTGTTATCCATCGCCCGCTGACCCGCTCTTGAGCTGGATGAGCCCCGGCCGACCCCCTCCTTCTCAACCCCCCTGCCTTCCCCGCAACTTTACCCCTGGCAAGACTACCCACACATTGTGAAAGGAACCCCCCCCCCCCCCCAAGCAGCGCAGTCCTTCTACAGTCACTTCCCACTTAACAGTCACTTCCCATCAGCTGCTAGCAATGAGGGATAGACTTGGCTATATCTCAGTACAGCAACATCGTTCTTGATGTTGCTGTACTGAGGGATAACAAAGTCTATCCTTCTTGGCTAACAACCTAACCGTTGGTGTCCAAGATGCAGGTACATTTTCTAGCAATGTTACAAAATTTTGAGATTAAAAAAATCAAGTCTGCAATTTTATCTAACTCTGAAATTGAAGATAGACAAAAGCTGGAGTAGCTCAGCAAGACAGGCAGCACAGCAACTCTGGAGAGAAGACCCTTCTTCAGACTGAACTGAACTCTCGTCGGTGAGAGTACTTGTGATTGTCTGAAGAAGGGTCTCGACCAGGACCGCAACCCTCTCCCCAGAGCCCCTGCCCGTCCCTCTGAGCCACCACTCAGTATCCTGTACCTAACTTCTCTCCATACCTCCTGGTGCCTTTAGCCACAAGGGCCACATCTAACTCCCTCTTAAATATAGCCAATGAACTGGCGTCAACTACCTTCTGTGGCAGAGAATTCCAGAGATTCATCACTCTGTGAGAAAATGTGTTTCCTCGTCTCCGTTCTAAGTGGCTTACCCCTTATTCTTAAATTATGGCCCCTGGTTCTGGACTCCCGCAACATCGGGAACATGGTTCCTGCCTCTAGCATGTCCAAGCCCTTATATGTTTCAATGAGCCTTCCTCTCATCCTCCTAAACTCCAGAGTGTACAAGCCCAGCTGCTCCATTCTCTCAGCATATGACATCCCAGGAATTAACCTTGTAAACCTACGCTACACTCCCTCAATAACAAGAATGTCCTTCCTCAAATTAGGGGACCAAAACTGCACACAATACTCCAGGTGCGGTCTCACTAGAACTCTGTACAACTGCAGAAGGACCTCTTTGCTCCTATATTCGATTCCTCTTGTTATAAAGGCCAACATGCCATTTCTTAGCGCTAACGGCAGGTACTTGGGAAACATGGTAACTCGTGAAGATTTTGCAACATTGAAAAATGTCCACATGTAAAATAAACTCAGGATGTAAAAATTTGATACTTTTAACACGTAGTCATATCGTAGTAGCTCGTGAGTTTACCGTAGTAGGACCTGTGTCCTATATCACTATTGTATGTTCATGATAGAAATAAGAATACTCTGTATATTCATTACCTTTGAATTGGAGTTTTATGTAATCCTCCCATAATTTCTGAGTTCCATTTCACAATATCTATCAGACATATAGAATGTTGCAAGGTAATATCTTGCCCAAACTCCATTGTATCTTTCTATCTCAATAAATATCACAAAATATGCCATTGTTTCAGCCACATTATGACAAAATGTAGAATGTAGGTTATTTGTTATCAGTAATCCCATCCCAGATACAATAGTACTTAAAGAACATTTGTTTTACTAATTTACGAGCATGTACCATGGGTTGATCCATATCCAACAAAATGTTGTGATAATTGCATAAAATGTATTATTGTCTAAGAAATTTGGTGTGAAATGATAATCCATCTCAGTACTCATTTAGGCAAGTCCCAAGCTATAGATACTTTCCCCCCATCCCCAATCCCCCTCGCCCGATCTTCATTGAACCCACCATTTGACTAATCTTTTACTCAGCAGCTGTAACGTCTCCTTCCTATCAAAATCTCTGTGTAGCATCTCTGTCCCTCTACCAATTCCCACTTTGAAAGAAAATACAACAAAATATGACAAAAAATTTGCAGCAGGATCTCTATATAAATGCAAATATATGGTATTTTATCCTAGCATCTACCCCTCACCCCCTCCCTTACCACCACACAAGAAGCGTAACTTGAAGCGTTTACATTTGGAGAAGTTCGATACGGACCAGTAATGAAAATTAATAGCTATGAATCGATTAACAGCGAGCTACGAGGTGAGATTGAAACACCTGTCAGAGGGCTAAGAGTAGGGAATTGAAGAATGTAGGTGAACAGAGGGATCTGGGAATAACTGTGCACAGTTCCCTGAAAGTGGAATCTCATGTAGATAGGGTGGTAAAGAAAGCTTTTGGTGTGCTGGCCTTTATAAATCAGAGCATTGAGTATAGAAGTTGGGATGTAATGTTAAAATTGTACAAGGCATTGGTGAGGCCAATTCTGGAGAATGGTGTACAATTTTGGTCGCCTAATTATAGGAAGGATGTCAACAAGATAGAGAGAGTACAGAGGAGATTTACTAGAATGTTGTCTGGATTTCAGCAACTAAGTTACAGAGAAAGGTTGAACAAGTTAGGGCTTTATTCTTTGGAGCGCAGAAGGTTAAGGGGGGACTTGATAGAGGTTTTTAAAATGATGAGAGGGATAGACAGAGTTGATGTGGAAAAGCTTTTCCCACTGAGAGTAGGGAAGATTCAAACAAGGGGACATGACTTGAGAATTAAGGGACTGAAGTTTAGGAGTAACATGAGGGGGAACTTCTTTACTCAGAGAGTGGTAGCTGTGTGGAATGAGCTTCCAGTGAAGGTGGTGGAGGCAGGTTCGTTTTTATAATTTAAAAATAAATTGGATAGTTATATGGATGGGAAGGGAATGGAGGGTTATGGTCTGAGCGCAGGTATATGGGACTAGGGGAGATTATGTGTTCGGCACGGACTAGAAGGGTCAAGATGGCCTGTTTCCGTGCTGTAATTGTTATATGGTTATATGGTTAAGAAACAATCCTGAGTTGACGGCGTATTGTTTTAAGTGAGCATTTTGCAGCGACCTCACCTTATATTCTGGTAAAATATTCTTTCCACGGAAATCTCCTGTTTCACTTTGAAATTATATTCATTTATAACCGTTTGTAGCATCAGTAACCACCTTAATGTGTGTGCGTTTACTACCGGGTATGCTTGAAACTAGTTATTGTGAGGTATTGTATCTTTAAAAAAAACGATATCAACCAGGTGTGAAAATTCCACTGCATCGAACGATGATTGAAAATGCGTGGGAATCAACTAATCCTACTGCGAAATGTTTAAGTCGAAAACTGTATTTTAATTCAAAGTGAGAATTTGAAGATAGGGACAGAGATGCTACACGGAGATTTTAAGTTCTTGGGTGAACTCGCACAGTGCGACAGGGCTTGAGGCAGCATCTATGGAGTGAAGGAAATAGCCGGGTCTGAAGAAGGGTTTCGACCCGAAACGTTGCCTATTTCCTTCGCTCCATAGATGCTGCCTCATCCGCTAAGTTTCTCCAGCATTTTTGTATACCGCAAAACGTCAATGATGCCGGGAATGCTGAGAGAGTTAGAGAGAGAGGTGGGGAACGGGAGAGAGAGCGCACGGGAGAGAGAGGGAGGGAGAGAGCGAAAGACAGAGAGACACAACGTGGGCCAGTAGTTAAATTGAATGACTAACCTGCTGCAGAACAAGAAGAAGTTCTCACTCATGATGGTGAGTTTTAAGAAATTCTCAATGTGCCATTAATGCATCAATCTACATTCCTCAGTAAAATGTAATTATGTTTTGAAGAAGTCTTAATGACGCCGCGTGAATTCTATTCAAAGGAACGCAGCGTCATTAATACTTCTTCTAAAACACAATTACACATTTACTGAGGAATGCAGATCGATGCATTGATGACGCATTGGATAACAACTTGTTAACTACTGGCTGTTAATGCAACTTGCTGTTAACGCAAGTGCTACAGTCGTTAACACATCGTTTGTGTCTGATAGCCGTACAGCGCTTGTATTCCATGTACAAAACCATGTAAGTTTTGTAAACAAAACGTATGACGAATTTGAGTTTCCACATGAAATACGGAAAATTAACGCCGTGCCCCCCTTGGGAGCGGGGCCCAATTTGGAATAATCGGTCCAATCGGCCTAGGGCCGGCCCGGCGTGTCTTATCCATGTACCTGTCTGTTTCTTAAACATTGGGATCATCCCAGACTCAACTACCTCCTCTGGCAGCTTGTTACAGACACCCATCATACTGTGTAAAAAAGTTACCCCTCGGATTCCTATTAAATCTTTCCCCATTCACCTTGAACCTATTTCCTCTAGTACTCGATTCCCCTACTCTGGGCAAGAGACTCTGTGCATCAGCCCAATATATTCCTCTCATGATGTTGTACACCTCTACAAGACCCCCCTCATCCTCCTACACTCCTTGGAATACAGAGCCAGCCTACTCAACCTCTCCCTATAGCTCACACCCTCTCCCTATAGCTCATACCCTCAACCCAGATCCTCCAATGGCTACAGACTGGTGGCACTGACTTCACAAATCATGAAGTCTCTGGAGAGGCTGGTGCCCACCCATCTGTGACCCCTGGGGGTTGAGGACACCATCATCCACCTGCTCCATCGTTCCTATGCTCACCTGGATAAGCCAGGAAGCAATGTGAGAGTCATGTTTTTTGACATCTCCAGTGCTTTTAACACCATCCAGCCTACACTGCTAGGGATCAAATTGATGAGGATGCCGGTGGATGCTCCATTGGTGTCCTGGATCACCAACTAACTGACTGGCCGACCACATTGTGACAGGCTATAGAACTGTGTCTCGGACATGGTGGTGAGCAACACAGGGGCCCCACAAGGGATGGTCCTCTCCCTTCCTGCTCACCATGTACACCTCGGATATAATCCGGACTACTCCCTCCTGCAGAAGTGTTTGTCTGTCTCTGCAATTGTGGGCTGCATCAGTGAGGCGATGGAAGCTGAATACAGAGGTGAATACAGAGGTGTAGTCAATGACTGTTGAATGGTGTGGGCTGGTGTGTTCATGCGGACACAGACACGAACACAGACAGACACACGGATGGCAATAGGATCAACAAACTCATCAGGAAGGCTGGCTCCATCCTGGAGGTGGAGTTGGATTTATGGGAGGGGAGGATGCTCCTCAAACTGTGGAGCGTCCTGGACAATACAGCTCACCCCCTCCATGACACACTGGCCAACCTGAGTAGCACCTTCAGCAACAGACTGGTTCCACCAAGATGCAACACAGAACGCCACAGGAGATCCTTGTTCCCTGTGGTTGTCAAACTGTACAACTCCTCCCCCTTCTGTCGTGAGGAAGACCGAGACTGACTAACCCCCCTCCCATCCCTCCTCCCCAATCTTTGCAAATCCCTAATTCTTTCCACTCATCACTTTAATTTCATGTTTCATGTATTTTGCGTTTTTATATCCACCTGGGATAAATAAAGTTCTATTGTATCATATCGGACCAGCACTTTTTGTAATTGTCTCTGTTCGTGGGCCTTTGAGTTGCAGAACCAGGCGGTGATGCTATCAGTCAACATTGACGTGTTACCCATGAGAAAGATCATTGGTTCCAGCAGTACACCAGTTTCCTCCTTCACTGCCAAACCTAAACAGTTTCAATGGTTGCTGGTACCAACTGTGTACCTTAAACCAATGGCTAACACAGAACTTTATTCAACACCCCTAGCATAACAAGATTGTTACATTACCCAAGTTATTGGAAGAGAACTCTGCCTTTTGTTGATAATGTAAATTCCGGCCAGCAGCAATTGCATAATTTTCCATGACTTCCATGAAATTGGAAACCAACTTGAAGAATTCTGTTGAACTTGTCTTGCAAAACTTTAACAAACTCGTCGTGGAAACCTCAGCAAATGAATCAATATCCTGTTGGGATAGAGACAGTGCCTTTATCACCACTTGATCAACCTTTAAGCACCTGTGAACATGCACTCTATCCATTCCACTACACCGCTCTATATCCTTCAATTTATTGATTCTCTTACTCATTTGCAATCATCTCCCTCCTTCCATCCAATGTACAAGCATAGAAATGTTGTTCAGTGTGGACTTGGTAGGCCGAAGGACCTGTTTCCACGCTGTATCTCTAAAGTCTAAAAAACAGGCACAATGGCCCAATTTGTTCATGGTGACTAAGTTGCCCCATCGAAGCTAGTCCCATTAATGTACATTTGACCCATGTCCCTCTGAAACTTTCCAGTCTGTGTACCTATCCAAATGTATTTTAAATGTTGTTATTACGCCTCGCTGAATTATTTCCTCTCGCAGCTCGTTCCATATATGTACCACCCTCTATATGAAAATGTTGCCCCTCAGGTTCCATCTTTTCCCTCTCGACATGTTCTCTAGTTCTTAATTCCTCTGCCCTGGGGAAAAAGAACTGTGTGCATTCACCCTATCTATAACCCTGATGATTTTATACACCTCTGTAAGATTACCCCTATATTCTCCCACACTCCCTGCCTGCCCAATCTCCCCCTATAGCTCACACCCTCAATTTCCAGCAACATTTGCAGAAACCACTCCCTCCGCAAACCTTGGTACCTTCATCCCGTCCCACCTAAACCGCACCATCCTCATGTACATTCCCCTGCAACGGCAAGAGATGTACCGCTTGGCCTATACTTCCTCATTCACCACCATCCAAGGACTCCAGCTGTACTTTCGGGTGAGATGTATCTCCTCTAATCTCATCTACTGCATTCAGCATTACATTACTGGTGTCCAGTGAGACCAGGTGTAGTCAAAGGGATCATTTCACTGAACACTTGCACTCGGTCTACCAAGACTGACTGGATCTCCCAGCTGTTAACCATTTTAACTCCCCTTCCTATTCTCGTATCAACCTTTCTGTCCTGGGCCTCCTGCATTGTCAGAATAAGGCCACACTCAAACTGGTGGAACAAAGCCTCATATTCTGCTTGGATAGTTTGCAAGTCAACAGTATGAACATTGAATTTTACTTCGGAGTCACGTGAGGGACTCCATGAAAGAAACCCGCTTACGACGCATGCGTGTCATATCGCATACACGCATTGAACGAGTCAGAAGTGGGAGACCACGTCTCCCTAGAGAGAAAGGCAAAGAAGCAGGTAAGAGACTGCAAAATTTTTCCACTTACCTTGCAGGTAGGAAATACAAGAAGCTGCAGGAGCTGGAGGGAGACTGTAGAAATGTTGCAGCCAGAACCAGCCAGCAGCAGCCGTTAGCGGGGAACCCTCCGGAGAGGTTTCCCTAACGGCTATTTTTAGCACAGAACAGCTGTGCCCGACGTTGCTCCCCGCACCGGCAAGACACTGCTGCCGGGCGGGAAACCAAGCTACACGGCCCGGGGAGTTTCTAGACCAAGTCGGGTCTATTTTTAGACGCAGTCGTTCGGCGCTCCGCAGCTGATTAAAGCAGCTGCACCACCCGGGGTAGAGAGAGAGAGAGAGAGAGAGCTGACATCGGGAACAGCAGCCCATGGACCTGCGCTACGGGGTCTGTGGGGCTGCGGGAGGAAGGACGTTCCTCCGAAAACGGCAGGCTGAAAACCAGTACAGGTAAGAACAAATTTCCCTTACCTTTTTTGGTGCTTTTTCCAGAGTGCTTGCTGTATTTCTGAAGAGACTGGTGTGTTGCTGAACAGCAGGGAGCCACCTAAGGAAGGCAGGCCACAGCCACAGGTCCTTACTGGTGGGATGCTGAACAGCAGGGAGCCAGCTACTGATGTCAGTATAGAGCTGAAGGGCTGTTGTTTAATGACCAGCAGCAGCCAGCTATAAATGTCGGCACCAGCATCTCCCAGATGGGAGCGAGTGCCAAACTTCACCCTAAATGGGTAGAGGTGCCCGTGAGGACCAGGACCATGGGGAACGGTCCAGTGCCCGTAGGCATGGGGACGGGCTGTGGGATATACCGCGTGCGACTAGTGCCCGAGAGCACCAAGGTCGGCAGGAGCGGTCCCATATATTAAGCACCCGCGACGACGAGTGCCCGAGAGCATGTAAGTCGGCTGGAGCGGTTTGCTGGAGTAAAATTCTCCATATTGGCAGGCTCCGGGATTGGAGGTAGCCACAGTGGGCAAATAATAATATAAGTCCCACAGCAGTTTCCCATATGGGCTGCATGAAATGTCGGACGCCTCTTAGGAGGGTATGGAAGGTCTGACGGGGTAAAGCCTGAGCAGGTGATGGAGCCACTGTCCCCTATTGAAGGGGGGGAAAACAACCTGCTGAACATGATGAGCAGTACTGCCAGCAGAACTCACGGAGAATGATTGCGAGAGGATGGCTGTGAGTATTGAAGGACTGTGTGTCCACCCATCAACTTCAAGCTAATATTTTGCTGAAGTATTGGCAAGGCTTCTATACCCCGGAATATTGTGGTGCTCTTAATGTAGCCATTGTCACAGGTGCATTTGCAGACATGTTGGGAAGGCCGTTAGGAGTTGGGAAAATCCGTAATACTCTGAAAGGTCTCATGGCGGGCATAACAGCTTTGGCCCGCATGTTAAATAAGGTGTACAATATTAGTGACCACAAGGATGCCATTAGCACTATTTTTTTTTTTTTGGAATGTGCAGTTTGAAGGGCCATTAAGCCAGCTCTAGACCCTAGTTCACTATACTATGTAAGCAAAGGGCTATACACCCCGTTATTTGGAGGGGGAGACCTGTCTAAACGGGTAAAGAATTGGCGAGGAGGCTTCACTTTGGGGCTGATTAAAGCATCCAAAGGTTATCTGGGGAAGACATTAACCTCATGTGCATCCTAAGAGAGGTAGTGTTTTTGTATTATACTACAAAGAATTGGGCAGAGGTACCCAGCAGCAGCGTCCTGTTTAGGGTTTGGGCCGGGACGACCACTGTGGAAGATGCATAAGTAACATTAACCATTAGGCTCTCCACAACCGCATATGAAACCAAGAAAAATAACTTGGTTACCACCAATACCATGGAGGTAGGTGAATTTGGGGCTCCAGCATTAATAGGGAGCACGGAAGTTGGAGGGATATTGCAACTTCATGTTGAAGCGTGGTGTAATATATCTATGGACAGATATATCCTTAGAAGTTTTAAGGGATATCTGATAGAGTTTCTACACAAACAAAACCCTCCAGTACAACATATACCGGACAGATATACATGCTGGTAATGGAATAAACCAAACCTGAACAACAGGATTTGTCTCAAATATCTTTATTAGAAATAAGAAAGATGGGGGTTGCCGTATTATTATGGATTATCAATACTTCACAATGTTGTGCAATATATTCATTTTAAAAATGGATATTATTAGCAGTGCTAAAGACTTAGTGTTCAGCAGGCTACTGTATGGCAAGTATTAATCTTTAAGATCCTTGCTACTCAATATCCAACAGGGGGAAATATTTTTAAACCAGCGTTGGGACTGCTGCAATACCAAAATCATAGAGTAATGGTATAGTTGGATGATATCCTTATTGTGGGAATAACTTATGAATCGGCATGTTAGGCAGTGGTTGCCACTAAACAATTGTTTGAACAGCTGGGATTCATTATCCATCCACTTAAGTCAAAATTGACACCATTAACACATTTAATATGTTAATGACTTTACTAATATGGAAAGCCACAGAGTTTTATGGGTGCATATATTATAGAGGTCATTTATTTTGGCCAATGGGAAAAATGATAGAAGCTATAAAAGAATTACAATGTGGGGAACACAATGTTAAGTATTGCTCCAAACCCAATAGTTATTCACAACCCGTCTGTGCTATTACAAACAGACGCCAGTGCAATTGGTTATGGTACAACTGATACCATCTCGAGCTATGGGGGAGATGGAATATATAAGAAGCTAACCTACATAACACTAAGGGTTAGAAATGTTAAGTGCATTTCATGGGCAAAAAGCTTATTGCTCAGGAATGAAACTGCAGCATGCTAGATGGTAGATAGATAATACCTCGGTGATGGCATATTTAAGTCATATGGGTGGAAAGATATCACCAGCTTGTGATGAATTGGCAAATTAAAGTTGGGAATGGTGTGTCCAAAGGAATATTTGGTTATGGGCTACATATCTACCAGGGATACTAAATCAGTGGCAGACACCAGGCCACGAAAAATTATTGGAAGTACTAAATGGATGTTGGATAGATGGTATTTGCCAAAATCAGTAAAGTAGGTAAGGCCGGATATTAGAATTGTATCCGGGGTTAAATCACCAGTTACCGAGGTATGTATCATTGATACCAGATCCTGAGGCAGAAGCTACAGATGCTGTTTTTCACTGCACTACGGGAGGGGTTTCCATTTATGTATTACCTCCTTGTCTAGTTATAAATTTGGGGTACGAAGGGACATTCAACAGGAATCGGCATTGAGGATGTCTTAGTACCTGATTGGCTTACCCAACTATGGTTTTCCCGGGGTACAGGACATGGTGCTGGAACTATGTATAACGATAGCCGTAGTCCTAAGTTGCTGGTGCATCCAGTAACTGAGGATAGCTATCCATGTCACAGTAAATATTGATTTAGTAGGTTGTAGACTCTATAACACCGCTATGGGACATGGGGCTATCGATAGAACTGTGGACATGATCACAGCAGCACGAAGAAGGTCTACTCTATAACAGTATTTAGGTCCTATTAAAATGGACTAATTACTGCCATGATAACTTTCTGGACCACAGAAATAAGGATGTTCCGGGGGTGCTACAGTTGCTTACCAGCCTGCAATATCGAGGACTGTGTTTCAGCACTGTGAATAATGCCGAAAGTGCATTGTCAAGTTATTAATGGCAAGAAACAGTAACATAACTATATTTGGAATGTAACTGTGGCTTTGATCTTGCTAAGGAATTGGTCGCCGGCTACAGCATTAAATCTGGATAACTAACTAGAAATGGTATGCTGATAGCGCTAGTCATAGTGTATAAGCTCCAGTTATTGCTAAGTAAGACTGGATGGCTTCACTATTGCGGCACGAAGATTGAGGTTTGTGATCCAGGACCGTATTATTAAACAAAATAGGCCAGGATTAGCGGGGCAGGTCATAGAATTGATGGCCTACCCGGAGGACAATGCCTCTGTATAGTAAAGTACGGTTTTGTTATACAGTAAGAAAAAAGGCTATCAGAGGCAAGGAATTGGTGTTTAATCAGCTTTAAGATACTGTACCATAGAGTGTAACTCATATCCCATATTTCTGCCACCGCGAAATGGTCTGATAGGCGGGAGTGGACAATAACATATTTAATTTTCACCCCACCAGGGCTGCAGCTACATCTGCAGCAAAACGCCTTGATGTATCCATGGACCAAATCATCAGGATTGCAGGATGGTTGTTGGAGAATACGTTTCAGAAATGTTAACAAACCAGTTAGCAGTATGGGAACGTGTTTTTCGGGGACCAATTTTAAGTTCTGTATGATAATTTATCCCTGAAGAATACAGGGTTATGATTTCAATTAATTCGATATTATTTATCATTTCCATTAAATAATTGGTATGAATGCTTTGAATATAATTAACAATTTCTCTCTAACTACCAAGGCAGTTGTGAAGCATGGACTCGTTTCCACGGCATGAGGTCACAGAGCTTTGAAATCTTTCATGGAGTCCCTCACGTGACTCCGAAGTAAAATAGTAAGATTAAACGAGAACTTACCAGTTTGAAGTTTGATCTGTATTTTATGAGGAGGAACGTTGAGGGAATACATGCCCTCCGCTCCCACCCTCATAGGGTCAAATCTTGAGCTGGTATCTCTTTGATAATCTTGCTATTTTAGGTCAATATAGGGTATCTGTGACCTCACACCGCTGCTTTGAAGGATGACACGCATGCGTCGTAAGCGGGTTTCTTTCATGTATTCCCTCAACGTTCCTCCTCATAAAATACAGATCAAACTTCAAACTGGTAAGTTCTCGTTTAATCTTACTATTCTCCAATTCATAGCAACAACACAGTTGATTTTTTCTTCCTCCCCCTTTTCCAGTGAGCACCGTTGAAAAACATGAGCTTACTGCAAAAGATGAACTGTTCGGGCGAAGATGTATCAAATCTGTGAAGAGAACAGAAAATAGTTGATAAAAAATACAAAATGCTGGAATAACTCAGCAGGTCAGGCACTATCCCTGGAGAATTTAGACCGGAGGCATTTCGGGTTGGGACCCTTCTTTGGACTGATTGTATGGGGGGGGGACCAAAAATGCTGGTAGAAAGGAGGGACAGGACAAAGTGTGATTGGTGATGGGTGAGCACAGGCAAAGGGGTTTTGATAGGCAAATGGTTGGACAAATGAGGGGGCTGGGAAGAAATAGGTACATGGCCAGGTGGGACAGAGGAATCCCCTCCCCTTTCACCCCCAGACAACCGTCTTTCTTCCTCCCTCTGCTGACCTGAGCCACAACTCGCCGTGCACTTATTACTCACCTTCCCCATCCCCGACATTTCTTCCTCCAGATTCCTAAATTACAACTCTTTAATCCTTTTGTCTCACACCCTGTGTGTTTTCATCTCTGGCCTTTGTCCACCCATCTGCCTATCAACTCTCCCTCACTTGTGCTTACCTATAACCTGCAGTGCTTTGTCCTGCCCCTCCTCTCTTCCACTTTTCATCTCCCTACCTTACAAACAGTCTGAAGAAGGGTCCCGACCAGAAATGTCACCTTTGCATATTCTGCAGGGATGCTGCCTGACCCTCTGAGTTACTCCTGCATTTTGTATTTATTTTTGGTAAACCAGCATCTGCAGTGCTTTGTTTCAACAAGAAAACAGCTGCAGCAGCTGTCAGGAGGATATGTTGTTACAAAGGACCCTCCACCATCACCATCTACTTACTGAAGGATACTAGTATTGTGAGCAATTTTGGGCACCGAGTGTGTAAGAAAGAACTGCAGATGCTGGTTTAATCGAAGGTAGACACAAAATACTGGAGTAATTCAGCGGTGAGGCAGCATCTCTGGAGAGAAGGAATGAGCGACGTTTCGAGACCCTTCTTCAGACTGTTGTCAAGGAAGGGGGCGGGACAAAGATAGAATGTCAAAGAACAAGCTGCCAGAGTAGGTAATTGAGGTACATCCTAAAACATTTAAAATGCATTTGGACAAGTACGGGATAGGAAAGGTTTACAAGGACATGGGCCAAACACGGGCAGATGGCCCTAGTCTAGATGGGGCATTTTGATCAGCATAGTAAAGTTGGGCCGAAGGGCTTCTTTTAATCCAACTGTGAGGACAGTTAAACCAACTGTTAAACCAACTGTGGGGACAGTTAAAGTCTGGTCAGAGGAAGCGGACTTCACACTTCAGCATTGTTTTGGAAACACTGACTGGAAGGCGTTTGCAGCCCAGGCCACCCTTGACTCGCACACGGACATTGATTCCTACACATCCTCTGTTCTGGACTTTATAAACTCCACCATCAATAGTGTCACCTCCCTCAAACAGGTGACCATATTCCCGAATCAGAAGCCATGGATGAACAGCGAGGTCAGGCTACTGCTGAAAGCACGGGACACCGTTTTTCAGGTCAGGCGATGCTCGAACCTACAGTTCAGCCAGGGCTAACCTGAAGAGGGGCATCAGGAAGGCCAAGCACTGCCATAAGCTCAGGATTGAGGAGCACTTCAACAACAACTCCGACCCCCGACGCATGTGGCAAGGCATCCAGGCCATCACGGACTACAGACCCTCCAACATCACCCCCACATCCAGCGACGCCTCCTTCCTTGAGGAGCTTAATCACTTCTATGGCCGCTTCGACAGGGACAATCTAGAGACAGCCATCAAAGCTGTGCTCCCTGCCAATCACCAACCCCTCACACTCACCCTGCTGGCCCTGACGGCATCCCCGGGCGCGTGCTCAGGGCCTGTGCTGCGCAGCTGACAGACGTCTGGACTGACATCTTCAACCTGTCACTTGCCCAAGCAGTTGTCCCCACTTGCCTTAAAACCACCTCCATCGTGCCAGTGCCAAAACACTCCACTGCGGCAAGCCTCAACGACTTCCGCCCAGTTGCACTTACCCCCATCATCACCAAGTGCTTCGAGAGGCTGGTCCTGGCACACCTCAAAAGCTGCCAACCCCCCACACTGGATCCCTATCAGTTTGCCTACTGCAAGAACAGGAGTACGGAGGATGCCATCTCAATGGCACTTCACTCCGCCCTCTCCCACCTCGACAACAGAGACACTTACGTAAGACCCCAGTCTGTTAGGTTAGACAAGCACACCTCTTCAACCCTCACCCTGAACACCGGCGTTCCACAGGGCTGTGTGCTGAGCCCCCTCCTCTACTCCCTCTTCACCTATGACTGCACACCTGTACATGGTACAAACACCATCATCAAGTATGCAGATAATACAACGGTGATTGGCCTCATCAGCAACAACGATGAGTTGGCCTACAGGGAGGAGGTCCAGCACTTAGCAGCATGGTGCGCTGACAACAACCTGGCCCTTCAGGAAGTCCAGAGGCGGCACGCACACCCCCATCCACATTAACGGGACGAAGGTGGAACGTGTTTCTAGCTTCAGGTTCCTGGGAGTCAACATCTCCGATGACCTCTCTTGGACCGACAATACCTCAACTCTGGTCAAGAAGGCTCACCAGCGTCTCTTCTTCCTGAGGAGACTGAAGAAGGTCCATCTGTCTCCTCAGATCCTGGTGAACTTCTACCGCTGCACCATCGAGAGCATCCTTACCAACTGCATCACAGTATGGTATGGCAACTGCTCTGTCTCCGACCGGAAGGCATTGCAGAGGGTGGTGAAAATTGCCCAACGCATCACTGGTTCCTCGCTCCCCTCCATTGAGTCTGTCCAAAGCAAGCGTTGTCTGCGGAGGGCGCTCAGCATCGCCAAGGACTGCTCTCACCCCAACCATGGAATGTTTACCCTCCTACCATTCGGGAGGCGCTACAGGTCTCTCTGTTGCCGAACCAGCAGGTCGAGGAACAGCTTCTTCCCCGCGGCTGTCACTCTACTCAACAACGTACCTCGGTGACTGCCAATCACCACCCCCCCCGGACACTTATTATTATTTATTCAAATCATTTGCTATGTCGCTCTTCCAGGGAGATGCTAAATGCATTTCGTTGTCTCTGTACTGTACACTGACAATGACAATTAAAATTGAATCTGAATCTGAATCTGAATCTGAATCTAATGCTGTAATACTCACACATCCCAAAAATATGAGGATTGTTAGGTTAATTGGCAAATGTAAATTCCTCCGATTAGGTCTATAGATTTGCAGAGTAGCACAGAATAGGAACAGGCCCTTTACACAAACTCATGCATAAAAAGGGAGGGGGAGAGAAAACGGGGAATTACAGACCAGTTAGTCTAACGTCGGTAGTGGGGAAACTGCTAGAATCAGTTATTAAAGATGGGATAGCAGCACATTTGGAAAGTGGTGAAATCATTGGACAAAGTCAGCATGGATTTATGAAAGGTAAATCATGTCTGACGAATCTTATAGAATTTTTCGAGGATGTAACTAGTAGAGCCATTAAGGGAGAACCAGTAGATGTGTTATATCTGGAATTTCAGAAGGCTTTCGACAAGGTCCCACATAAGAGATTAGTATACAAACTTAAAGCACACGGTATTGAGGGTTCAGTATTGATGTGGATAGAGAACTGGCTGGCAGACAGGAAGCAAAGAGTAGGAGTAAACGGGTCCTTTTCACAATGGCAGGCAGTGACTAGTGGGGTACCGCAAGGCTCAGTGCTGGGACCCCAGCTATTTACGATATATATTAATGATTTGGACGAGGGAATTGAATGCAACATGTCCAAGTTTGCGGATGACACAAAGCTGGGGGGCAGTGTTAGCTGTGAGGAGGATGCTAGGAGGCTGCAAGATGACTTGGATAGGTTGGGTGAGTTGGAAAATGCATGGCAGATGCAGTATAATGTGGATAAATATGAGGTTATCCACTTTAGTGGCAAAAACAGGAAAGTAGACAATTATCTGAATGGTGGCCGATTAGGAAAGGGGGAGATGCAAAGAGACCTGGGTGTCATGGTACACCAGTCATTAAAAGTAGGCATGCAGGTGCAGCATGCAGTGAAGGAGACGAATGGTATGTTATCATTCATAGCAAAAGGATTTGAGTATAGGAGGTTCTACTGCAGTTGTACAGGGTCTTGGTGAGACCACACCTGGAGTATTGCGTACAGTTTTGGTCTCCTAATCTGAGGAAAGACATTCTTGCCATAGAGGCAGTACAGAGAAGGTTCGCCAGACTCATTCCTGGGATGGCAGGACTTTCATATGAAGAAAGACTGGTTAGACTCGGCTTGTACTCGCTAGAATTTAGAAGATTGAGGGGGGATCTTATAGAAACTTACAAAATTCTTAAGGGGTTGGACAGGCTAGATGCAGGAAGATTGTTCCCGATGTTGGGGAAGTCCAGAACACAGGGTCACAGTTTCAGGATAAGGGGGAAGTCTTTTAGGACCGAGATGAGAAAAACATTTTTCACACAGAGTGGTGAATCTGTGGAATTCTCTGCCACAGAAGGTAGTTGAGGCCACATCATTGGCTATATTTAAGAGGGAGTTAGATGTGGCCCTTGTTGCTAAAGGGATCAGGGAGTATGGAGAGAAGGCAGATACAGGATACTGAGTTGGATGATCAGCCATGACCATATTGAGTGGCGATGTAAGCTCAAAGGGCCGAATGGCCTACTCCTGCACCTACTCCTCATGTTTCTATGTTTCTAACGTGAGGAAAAACCCAGTCATATAAGCTTTTGAATTGGAATCATCTTATAGGTAAAAGGTGGGGGAATGTAATTGATATACGGCAGCAATGTAAGGAGAGGTGGGAGGCTCCAAGTTGAATCAGGAGTTAAAATTGGCATGTAGTAAAGGTAATGCTGTTTGTTATGAAGATTTTACTTCGGAGTCACGTGAGTGACTACGTGGAGAAGGCCGTCAACCCGTATGCGCGTCATTATGTCTGGCGCATTGCGCAATGGCTGACTGGCAGGTGCGCTGCTCCTGCCAGCGGTAAGTTTAAACCTACAGGTAAGTTTAAAATTTAATTTCTAGGTTTTGTGTTTTGTGTTGCAGGAAGCTCCTTGCAGAGCTTGCCTGCTGGATTCGGGGCGAAGTCGGATGGGCCGCGGGGAAACCGGTTATGGACCGTGGGGAATCCTGGTCTGGACCGCGGAAGCGGGTAGCCGGAAGCTGTCGGGTTTGTTTCCCTAGTTGCTGACAAGGAGGTCAGCGACACCCAGGAGGGGACTGCGAGTGGTGGTTTTCCCAAGAAAGGGGGTAGACCAAGCAAAGTTGATCTCGCTACCCCAGTCGCTGGCAAGGAGGTCAGCGACACTCCCGGGGGGAGGGGGGACAAGACCAAGGGGAAGTTGGTCTCACTACCCCAGTCGCTGACAAGGGGGTCAGCGACACCCGGGGAGGGGGGGGGGGGGGTGAAGTGCGAGCGGTGCTTTCCTAAGTAAGGGGGCTGGACCAAGGGAAGTTGCTCACTACCCTGGTCACAGACAATGGGGTCATCAGCTCCCAGACCACTATGGTTCCCCCAGAAAAAGGGGTAAGACCAGCAGTCAGCCGGTCTCGCCACCCGAGTCACTGACAATGCGGTTAGCGGCTCCCAGACCGCTATGGATACCCAGGGACGGGGTCAAACCACAGGGAAGTCGGTCAGGCCTTGGGACTCAGGGGAGTCAGGCCAGGCAGGCTCAGTATTACGGCCGGAATACCCTTTCAAGGCAGGCTCAGTATTATGGCCAGAGGTGTCTTTCGAGACAGGCTCAGTATTATGGCCAGGATCACCTTTCGAGACAGGCTTGGGTATCTGGCCAGAGTTGTCATTTAAGGCAGGCACGGAATTATGGCAGACGAGGCCTGTTCATTGTGAAGGATGGAGGAAGTCGGTTCATAATTGATTTAACTCGTATTTGCAACATAGATTTTCAGTATATGGAACTTCGTTACTGTCTAACAAACAGATTTCTTTAGGACGCACCGATTTCAAAGATGCATACTATACAGGTCCCATTCACAGGGAACCCAAGTCATCTACTAAATTACTAAATCAGTGCTGGGACTGCTCAGAGCTCAAAAAACACGTGTTATGGCTTATCTGGATGATATTCTAAATCTGTGTTTTGCTAAAATCTACTGTTTTCAGCCGCAACTATATTTGAGAGATTGAGGTTCCTCATCCTTCCAGTTAAAATTAAGTTGATACCAACCACAGTTATTGATTATTCGGTTTTACCTTTAACTATTAATTTATCTGTGACTCTGCTCTGGGGCAAGAGTTTGGAATCAATAGAAGCCTGTAACAACCTTATTATCAAGCAGTCTTCTATTCATAAAGTGTAATTGGCAATATAACAACTGTGTTTCAGCTGTGCAATTGGGCCTTTGCATTATCAGAACCTACAACGTGCAAGTAGTAATCTCTCAACGGCCATATACGTCATTGTTAATGGACCTATGCTATTACGAGCTGAAGCCACCAAAGTCACAATGGTGGACAAACAATATTCAGCATTGCTCCAGTAGTTTTTGTCAATAAATCTTCAGTTGTATTTCAGATTGATGCTAGTGCTCTGAGATGGAAAATTAAGAATGCCTTCTCTAGTTACGGAGGCGGATGGGGTTTGCATGAATCACCAATTCTTCAGTTATTGGTATCAACTACCTATAGACACTAGGTGCATACTATGGGTTAAAGGGTTGTGCGGATCTGCATGATCTGCATGCCCAGTTCCAGGTTGATACACTGTGGTGGTAGCTTATGTTGGTCACATGGGTGCAATCAAGTCAAAGTATCCTGTCATAATTTACCTAACCTTATTTGGCGCTGGTGTATCATCACGTAAAATCAATGACAACACAGAATGGATGTTCGATCACTGTGTATTTTATGACATTATGGCTCGATGGAACACCGAATATCGATATGTTTGCATCCAGGCTCATTCACCAGTTTGTAAAGTCATGTGGCAACAGAGTGGCGAGAGATACATTCTCGTTACACGGGGGAGGAATTTTCTTTTGTGTCTTTGCTCCATTTGGCCTCATCAGTGAGGGTCTTGCAATAGTTCAGCAAGATCCTGCTTCAGGGTTTTCGTACTGTCTGACTGGCCTATGTGCCCATAGTTCCCGCAAATGTTGGGAATTATAGTAGAACCTTATATGGGGTTTCTAAACATAAAACTTTGCTGGTTCAGCCTGGGACTCGGGGAACCAGCCTCTGTGTGATTAATCAATTCATTGCCTTACAGAATCTGAGACGACAGCTCCTGCAGCTCGGGGTGTCAGACCAATCCATGAATGTGCTCACTGCAGAGTGCAGGGATAGCACCAAAAATAGCAGTACATTTCCTCTTCAGGAGATGGGTACCGTTTCTGTTTAAATGCTATGTTACATATAATACAGCATGGACACTGATGTCTTAGATTTCATTTTCAAATGGGTCCTTGACAATAAATTAAGTTATAGTCCCATTAACTGGGCCCAACGTGCTTCTCATCATATTGCTGCAGCGAGTGGGACCCGCTCTGTCGGGTCTCACCCTCTGATACCCAGTTTAAGGATATCTTTAACACACGTTCTTCCAGACCAAGTACACGGAAGTATGGGACATTGATATTGTGTTACACTTCTCCACTAGGGGGCTCCAGCTATATCCCTAGCTTAGGCTCGGCCCTCATAAGGTAGTTATTCCCTTGGCGCTGTCCTCAGCGCAACGGGTCCAGTCGTTATATAAATTGCGACTGGGCAGGATGGGTACACCTGCTCTATACGATAATTCATGTTTACGATTTAGTTAGCAGGGCAGCCCAGGGGTATCTGGTATCAAACTAATTATCATGGTAAACCCCATGCAACTTCGGTTATGAGTGGTCACACATTTACAACATTACGTCAAGGTCATCTAGAGCCTTAGAGGCTCTGATAATAGCTATGTTTGTTAGGTACAAAAACCTCATAAGAAGATATCAGTTCAGACCATCTCCAGGTGGTTAAAACGGGGGGTTGGCTTATACAGGAGTAGATACTATTTTTTAATCTCACTCCAACCAGGGCTGCTACAACATCAGCAGCAAGGGTTATGTATGGTCCTCTGGACGACATCCTGCCGACTGCAGGATGGTCTATCGAATGAGTTCCAACATTTTCTTTTAACCCGTTTGCTAGACCAGGGGTATTTGCCAGCTCTATTTTAGATTCTATTTATAGTTTCCCCTCGGATGAGAGGGGTTACTACTATTATTATTTGTTCATTTATCAGCATCAGCATGTTTTTAGATCTGTGTCATGTCTGTATGCATCATGAATGTTTCCCTTATGTGTGGTCAACTGATGCAGCTGTGCTTGTGTGGACTCAGTTTTCCACGGCATGAAATCACAGAGCTTCAAAATCTTTACGTGGTCACTCACGTGACTCCGAAGTTAAATAGTAAGATTAAACGAGAACTTACCAGTTTGAAGTTTGATCTTTATTTTATGAGGAGTTACGATGAGCGATTACGTGCCCTCCACTCCCGACCCTCGTAACATAAAGATCTTTTCTGGAAGTTCTAGTCAGCTCTAATCTTACTATTTTAGTTCAACAACTGTTATCTGTGATTTCACACCGCTGCTTTGAAGATTGACGCGCATTCGGGTTGATGGCCTTCTCCACGTAATCGCTCATCGTAACTCCTCATAAAATAAAGATCAAACTTCAAACTGATCAGTTCTCGTTTAATCTTACTATTTCAACATGCAGGTAGACTGGGAAAATCAGGTTGGTACTGGACCCCAAGAAAGGGAGTTTGTGGAGTGCCTCTGTGATGGATTCTTAGAGCAGCTTGTATTGGAGCCTACCAGGGAGAAGGCAATTCTGGATTTAGTATTATGTAATGAACCGGATTTGATAAAGGAACTTGTAATAATGACATCTACACAACACGCAATTTAAGATCATCTTTAATCCACATACAGACTTAACAGCATGTTAGTAGTCACTGCCGCCTGTCTGCTACCGAACTGCGTAGCATAGGAAGTAGGTGTTAATATAAAAGATACAGTAAGGCGGGGTTAGTGATGCTAACCTTTATATGATTGGTTGCATGCATAAACCAATCTACATCCTTCCCCCTTAAAGAGTAAGTATAGTGAGCACCCATGCCATTAAAGTTAAACAAATTCTCCATATCTATCAGGCGGTCTACTGATGCGGCCCGAACACGTACGGACAAATCCTCCCCTCCTTCATCGGAAAGATTAGAGGGAGGGGGTGAACCCGGAATCGAGAAAGACGCGGGTGAGACGTGGTGGCTGAAAGAGGAAGTGTGCAGGAGGGGTAATCCCGTGGTTAGTCACGGCCGTGCCTTGTGGAGGAGTATGGAACATGCGAGGAGTGTGGGGCATGCGGGGATCAGTAGAATGTTCGGCAGTGAACGGCTGGAACTAAAGCGGTGGAGCATAGGGACGGACGGACGCTGGTGGCGGACGGGGTTCTCGCACAGCAAGCAAATGTTAACGACTTCTGCGGTAGACTGTTCCCTCATAGTCCACAAGGTAAAACCGAGGTGCGTCAGCTGTGCCGACAACAATAGCCAGGCGGGAATTTCCACTGGTAGTTTGTAAACGAACAACCTGTCCCGGCAATAGTGGCAGGAGGGGTTTGCATGATTTGTCGTGCGACCGTTTCTGAATATCGTGTTTATCCTGAATACGCTTTTGGATTGGTGCGGGCTTCAGCACTTGAGGTATCAGCTTCTGCTGAGCAATCGAAATCGGAGGTCTTGTTGTCCTGGACATCAGTCGCTGGGCGGGTGATCCCAGGGTTCCGTCTCTGGTAATGTTTCTGAGGTTCAGGAGATCAAGGTAAAAATCTTAATTGGCCAGGCGCGATCTATCCATCTGTTGTTTAGAGCTTCTGACAGCCCGTTCGGCAAGTCCGTTACTCTGTGGGTACTCAGGGCTGCTCGTGACATGGTGGAAATTCCATCGGTTAGCAGAGAGCTTGAACTCGTGGCTGGTAAACTGTCTTCCGTTGTCGGTCTGCAAACGGACGGGTGAGCCGAATGTGGAGAAGTGTTTCTTTAATTTACGGATGACCATCTCAGATGTGATGGAGGTCAGGAGGTTGAGTTCAAACCAGTTTGAAAACGAGTCGACGAGGACGAGGTAGTGCTTACCATTCAAAGATGTCTGCCGCCACTGACGTCCAGGCCAGGGCTAGTGGAGGTTGTTGCAGTTGGGGCTGCCTCTGCTGGTCTGGTGCAAGACTGTTGTAGATGGGCCAAGAGGATATACGGTCCCGTATGTATTTGGACATCTCAGGCCAGTAGAACAGGTTCTGTGCATGGATCAGTGTAGCATTGACTCCCGGGTGACCGCTGTGCGCCTCATTGTAATATTTATCATGCAATGATGAGGGGATCATGACTTTGTGGCCCTTGACTATAACATCATCCTGTATGACCAGTTCATCTCTTTAAGGGGGAAGGATCTGAGAATGCCATTCGGTATCAACTCTGCCAGTGAGGTTTTCCAGAGAAGCATGGAACAGCTGTTCGCAGGCCTAAAGTGCGCTATCATTGTTGACGATATCCTGGTGTATGGCAAACATGCGACAGAGCACGACCAAAACCTAAGGCGTGTCATGGAGCAGGCACGTCAGATCAACCTCAAGCTCAACCCTAACAAGTGCAAGTTCAGGGTTTCACAGGTCACCTACGTCGGGCACGTATTCACTCCCGACCGCCTCAAGCCCGATCCACAGAAAGCTGCTGCCATCACTGAGATGCCGGCCCCCACCGACGTGCTCGGCCTGCAGCGTTTCCTGGGTATGGTGAACTATCTTGGAAAATACATACCAAACCTCAGCGAATTAAGCTCGCCCCTGCGACAACTGACTCATTGCTTGGTCCTGATTCCAGCAATCTCAACAAGCATTTGACGCTTTAAAATCTAAGCTGACCAGTGCACCAACTGTAATATTCTTCACTTTGAAACGTCCAGTGACAATCACCTGTGGATGCAGTGTACCTGGACTTTCAGAAAGCATTTGATAAGGTCCCACATAAGAGATTAGTGGGCAACATTAGGGCATAAGTTATTGGTGGTAAAATGCTGACATAGAAAGAAAATTGGTTGGCAGACAGGAAACAAAGAGTAGGGTTAACTGGTCCCTTTCAGAATGGCAGGCAACGACTAGTGGGAGGCAGTGACTAGTGGGAGTAACATTAACAAATTTGCAGATGACACAAAGCTGAGTGGCAGTGTGAACTGTGAGGAGGATGCTATGAGAATGCAGGGTGACTTGGACAGGTTGAGTGTGTGGGTAGATGCAGTTTAATGAGGATAAATGTGAGGTTATCCACTTTGGTAGCAAAAACAGGAAGGCAGATTACTATGTAAATGGTGTCAAGTTGGGAAAAGGGGATGTACAACAGGATCTGGGGGTCCTTGTTCATCAGTCAATGAAAATACACAAAAATGCTGGAGAAACTCAGCGGGTGCAGCAGCATCTATGGAGCGAAGGAAATAGGCAACGTTTCGGGCCGAAACCCTTCTTCAGACTGGGGGGGGGGGGGGGGGGGGGGGGGGGGGGCAGGGAGAAGAAAGGAAAAAGGAGGAGGAGGAGCCCGAAGGCTGAGGGATGGGAGGAGAGAGCCAGAGGGCTGAGGAGGGGGAGGAGACAGCAAGGACTAACAAAATTGGGAGAATTCAATGTTCATGCCCCCAGGATGCAGACTCCCCAAGCGAAATATGAGATGCTGTCCCTCCAATTTCCGGTGTTGCTCGCTCTGGCCATGGAGGAGACACAGGACAGAGAGGTCGGATACGGAGTGGGAGGGGGAGTTGAAGTGCTGAGCCACCGGGAGGTCGTAGGTTATTGTGGACCGAGCGGAGGTGTTTCGGCGAAACGATCGCTCAGCCTCCGCTTGGTCTCACCGATATAGATCTGCTGACATCTAGAGCAGCGGATGCAATAGCTGAGGTTGGAGGAGATGCAAGTGAACCTCTGTCGCACCTGGAACGACTGCTTGGGTCCTTGAATAGAGTCGAGGGGGAAGGTAAAGGGACAAGTGTTGCATCTCTTGCGGTTGCAATGGAAAGCGCCCGGGGAGGGGGTGGTACGGGAGGGAAGGGAAGAACTGACAAGAGTTACGGAGGGCGCGGTCTTTGCGGGAGGCAGACATGGGGGGAGATGGGAAGATGTGGCGAGTGGTGGGGTCACGCTGGAGGTGGCAAAACTGACGGAGGATTACTTGTTGTATGTGATGGCTGGTGGGGTGAAAGGTGAGGACTAGGGGAACTCTGCCCTTGTTGTGAGTGGGGGGGATGGGGAGAGAGAGCAGTGTTGCGGGGTATGGAAGAGACACTGATGCGAGCTTCATCTATGGTGGAGGAGGGGAACCCCCGTTCCCTGAAGAATGAGGACATTTCGGATGCCCTGGTGTGGAACGCCTCATCCTGGGAGCAGATGCGGCGTAGATGGAGGAATTGGGAGTAGGGGATGGAGTCCTTACAGGAAGCAGTGTGGGAAGCAGAGTAGTCCAGATAGCCATGGGAGTCAGTAGGTTTATAGTGGATGTCGGTCAGAAGTCAATTGAGATAGTGAGGTCAAGGAATGGTAGGGAAGTGTCGGAAATGGTCCAGGTGTATTGGAGTGCCGGATGGAAGTTAGTGGTGAAGTGGATGAAGTCAGTCAGTTGTGTGTGAGTGCAGGAGGTGGCACCAAAGCAGTCGTCGATGTAGCGGAGGTAGAGGTTGGGGATGGGGCCCTGGTACGTATTGAACAAGGATTGTTCGAAGTAACCGACAAAGAGGCAGTCCTGGCTGGGGCCCATGCGGGTGCCCATAGCTACGCCTTGTGTTTGGAGGAAATGGGAGGAGTCAAACGTAAAGTTGTTGAGGGTGAGGACCAACTCCGCTAGGCGGAGGAGAGTGTCAGTGGCCGGGTATAGGTTGCTTCTCTGGCTGAGGAAGAACCGGAGGGCTTTGAGACCATCCTGGTGGGGAATGGAGGTGTAGAGTGACTGGACGTCCATGGTGAAGATGAGGGGGTGAGGGCCTAGACAATGGAATGCGCGGATATGACGGAGAGTGTCTGAGGTGTCTTGAACACAGGTGGGGAGGGATTTAACCAGGGGGGATAGGATGGAGTCAAGGTATTTGGAAATGAGTTCGGTGGAGACAAAGCCGAGACAATGGGTCTACCGGGACAGTCAGGTTTGTGGATTTTGGGGAGAAGGTAAAACGGGCCGTGCGGGGCTGGGGAACAATGAGGTTGGAGGCTCGGTCGGGCGTGGGAGTTGATGAAGTCGGGGATGGTGCTAGAGATAGTGGCCTGGTGCTCGTCAGTGGGGTCATGGTCCAGAGGTAAGTAGGAGGTGGTGTCCGAGAGTTGGCGCGTGGCCTCAGCTTTGTAGAGATCGGCGCGCCAGACTACCAAGGCACCTCCCTTGTTGGCGGGTTTGATAACCCAATCTGGGTTGGTGCGGAGTGAGTCGATGGCAGTACGTTCAGGGGGGGAGAGATTGGAGTGAGACAGGGGAGTAGAGAAGTTGAAGTGGTTGATGTCGCGACGGCAGTTTTGGATGAAGAGTTCTAAAGCCGGAGGGCCTCGAGGGGGGTTCCACGAGGAGGGGGTGTGTTGGAGACGTGAAAAGGGGTCATCAATGGGGGGACGAGGACTCCTTCCCGTGGAAGAACGCTGTGAGACGGAGGCGACGGTAGAAGAGACCCAAGTCGTGGTGGGCGCGGAATTAATTGAGGTGGGGATGGAGGGGGACAAAGGTAAGACCTCTGCTGAGGACAGACCGTTTGGTGTTGGAGAGGGGGTGGTCGGGGGGGGGGATAGTGAACGCCCGGCAGGGATGGGGGTGGGGGTCAGTGGAAGGCAGGTGGGTGGACTGGGGACGAGGCGATGTGTGGTCAGGGGGTGGGGGGGCGGGGGTGAGAGGTTTGTAGTGTGGGTGGGGTCACATACTTAAAGGGGGATGGGGTAGACTCAGTGGAACTGCCACTGAGGTTAACCAGGCTGGGCAGACTGGCACTAGGACCCAGTGCAGTCAAACCCAGAAGAGTGGGAGTTAGCAGAGTGGAGGCTGCAGGCCCAGTGCAGAGTCCAGGCTCCAGGCAAGGCGACTGCTGTGGGCTGCTGGAGGGAGGTGCAGTGGTGAGGGTCGGCGGACCCGATGGTGGGAGTCCATGGGCAGTTGAGTCGGGGTCTGCGGGCGATGTGTGGGAGGTCCCGGTGTGCAGATGGTCGTTGGGGCGGCGCGGCTAGCCCGGTAAGGCAATGAGATGGGTAGGGTGCGGTGTGGCAGCCATGTTTGGGGAGCCCCGGTCCGGCGGCGATGCCCAGTAGGTTGGGTCCGGTGGCGATGTTGGATAGGCCGGGTGCGACGGCAATATTAGGCGGGCCCAGTGCGACAGCAATGTTCAGTGGGCCCGGTCCGGCAGCGATGCTGGATGGACCCAAGACGGCCGGTTGCGGCTGTGATGTTCGGCGGGCTCAGTGCGACAGTGATGTCGGATGGGCCCAGAGCGGCGATGAGGTTAGGCGGTCCCGGGGGGCGGCGGCGGTCAGAGGAATCAGCGAGGGGGAGAAAGTCCGAGTTACCGTTGAAGCAGCGAGGCTGGGCAGGTGAAAGTGGGCGCAGCATCGACATGGAGGTCGGTAAAGGCGGCGTTCAGGTGAGTACTGGAGGCGCTCCTCGTGGCCAAGATGGCGTCGCGAAAGTAAGCATGCAGGTACAACGGGCAGTGAAGAAAGCGAATGGCATGTTGGCCTTTATAACAAGAGGAGTTGAGTATAGGAGCAAAGAGGTCCTTCTGCAGTTGTGTAGGGCCCTAGTGAGACCACACCTGGAGTATTGTGTGCAGTTTTGGTCCCATAATTTGTGGAAGGACATTCTTGCTATTGAGGGAAGTAGGTTTACACGGTTAATTCCTGGGATGGCGGGACTGTCATATGCTGAGAGAATGGAGCGCCTGGGCTTGTATACTCTGGAGTTTACAAGGATGAGAGGGTATCTTATTGAAACATATAAGATTATTTAGGGTTTGGACACGCTAGAGGCAGGAAACATGTTCCCCGTGTTGGGGGAGTCCAGAACCAGGGGCCACAGTTTCAGAAAACGAGGAAACACTTTTTCTCACAGAGAGTTGTGAATCTGTAGATTCTCTGCCTCAGAGTACGGTGTAGGCCGGTTCTCTAGATACTTTCAAGAGGGAGCTAGATAGGGCTCTTAAAGGTAGCGGAGTCAGGGAATATGGGGAGAAGGCAGGGACTGGGTACTGATTGGGGATGATCAGCCAAGATCACATTAAATGGCGGTGCTATTTAAGGGTCGAAAGGCCGAATGGCCTACTTCTGCACCTATCGTTTATGGTCTGTTGTCTATTGATTTTCCAATATTCCTCTATGTAGCTGAAACCAGCTGCTATGGCCTTGCCTCTTCCCATTCGTGCCAAGTTCAAAGCACAAGCACCCCAGTGAGGCAAAACAGTAAAATATTAAATACCAAAATATGAGTGTCACCACCCACCTTCGCAGCCTCTGCCGTCCGTGAAGTTACTTAGTTTATCCGGATGGAAATATCCTGTCTAACAGGTACAGTAGAAGCTTCCCACTGTGTTGTGACAATCAGTGTTGGCATCACACGGTGTTTGTGTAAAAGTTCCATCACATTCATCATGATCCTTAGATTTAAGATACTTAGAGACAATATATATAAGCATCTAGATAAACAGGGTCTGATTAGGAACAGTCAACATGGATTTGTGCCTGGAAGGTCATGTTTGACTAATCTTCTTGAATTTTTTGAAGAGGTTACTAGGGAAATTGACGAGGGTAAAGCAGTGGATGTTGTCTATATGGACTTTAGTAAGGCCTTTGACAAGGTTCCTCATGGAAGGTTGGTTAAGAAGGTTCAACTGTTGGGTATAAATGCAGGAATAGTAAGATGGATTCGACAGTGGCTGAATGGGAGAAGCCAGAGGGTAATGGTGGATGGCTGTTTATCGGGTTGGAGGCAGGTGACTAGTGGGGTGCCTCAGGGATCTGTGTTGGGTCCTTTGTTGTTTGTCATGTACATCAATGATCTGGATGAATGTGTGGTAAATTGGATTAGTAAGTATGCAGATGATACCAAGATAGGGGGTGTTGTGGATAATGAAGAGGATTTCCAAAGTCTACAGAGTGATTTAGGCCATTTGGAAAAATGGGCTGAAAGATGGCAGATGGAGTTTTATGCTGATAAATGTGAGGTGCTACACCTTGGCAGGACAAATCAAAATAGGACGTACATGGTAAATGGTAGGGAATTGAAGAATACAGTTGAACAGAGGGATCTGGGTATAACCGTGCATAGTTCCTTGAAGGTGGAATCTCATATAGATAGGGTGGTAAAGAAAGCTTTTGGTATGCTAGCCTTTATAAATCAGAGCATTGAGTATAGAAGCTGGGATGTAATGTTAAAATTGTACAAGGCATTGGTGAGACCAAATCTGGAGTATGGTGTACAATTTTGGTCGCCAAATTATAGGAAGGATGTCAACAAAATAGAGAGAGTACAGAGGAGATTTACTAGAATGTTGCCTGGGTTTCAACAACTAAGTTACAGAGATAGGTTGAATAAGTTAGGTCTTTATTCTCTGGAGCGCAGAAGGTTAAGGGGGGACCTGATAGAGGTCTTTAAAATGATGAGAGGGATAGACAGAGTTGATGTGGACAAGCTTTTCCCTTTGAGAATAGGGAAGATTCAAACAAGAGGACATGACTTCAGAATTAAGGGACAGAAGTTTAGGGGTAATATGAGGGGGAACTTCTTTACGCAGAGAGTGGTGGCGGTGTGGAATGAGCTCCCAGTGGAAGTGGTGGAGGCATGTTCATTGGTATCATTTAAAAATAAATTGGATAGGCATATGGATGAGAAGGGAATGGAGGGTTATGGTACGAGTGCAGGCAGGTGGGACTAAGGGGGAAAAAATTTGTTCGGCATGGACTTGTAGGGCCGAGATGGCCTGTTTCCGTGCTGTAATTGTTGTATGGTTATATGGTTATCTGGATGGAGGAGGAGAAAAAAGATCCATGCTTTAATAAAAACCAAGAAGGGATGAGTGGTCTGTTGCCCATGCCAGCCCTCACACTCCACAGCTGATCATTCCTGGTCTTATCGTGACCTGTCCCTCCATCTCCACCATCCCTTGATTCAATCAACATTCACAATGACAGCCTGGTGTGTCCTCAACTGTGGCTCCACAATGACGAACAGGAAGACTCACAACCTTCTGAGCAAAGGGACATTTCCTCATCCCAGGCCTAAACGGACAAAGCCGCTGCCTCTCTGCTCCTCTGTTACTCCCACATCTACAGCAGCAAACTTAGATTCTTTCTGCTTTTTGTGAAGTGCGTTATGTCATTACAAGGAGTCTTGCCTACCCCTGCTTCTCACAATACTCCTCACTCCTCCCCCCCACCTACCCCACCTGGCCATCACCACACATCCCTCCCAGTGGATCCCCTCCCCCCTCCGTTGTTCCCATCCCCCACAACTCTTGCCATATTGATTCACTCTTCACCTTGCTTTCCTCTCAAATCTCTAGAATCCGCAGCCTTTTCTTGTTTCCACATCACCCTGTCTCTATCTCTATCCTTCCCTTCCCCATCTCACTCCATCTACTAATTAACCCTTCCTCATCTGTATCCATCTATCACTTGCCACATTTGTCTCAAGCCCTCCCCCACTCTTTGCAGTGGCTATCTCCCTTCTATTATTTCTGCCCTCATGAAGGTCAGAACCTGTCCATTTTCCACCAGAGATGCTGCGTGACCCACTGACAACTCTCCTTTTTTGTGCCAGATTCCAAACCTGTCCTATACATGTGCAGGGTCTTTCTAACAACATCCAATTCACCAACTCACCTTGGATTCCTGACTAGTCTACCATGAGGGACCTTGTCAAAGACCTTCCAAAGCCCATTTAGACAACATTGCCCTACCCCCATCAATCCTCTTTGTGACATCATGAAAAAACTCAGATTCATTTCCCACATAAAAAGCCACGCTGGCTGAAGAACATGGAAATCTTGGAACAAACCTGCCATAATATCCTTTCTGACTGGTTTGTTTGATGCAACTGATGTCAATCACAAGTCATGGCACAGTTGGGTAAAAGCAATGTTATGATGGTAGAGTCAACGGGCTATCAAATGTAATAAAATATGTCAGAAAAGTTCATGCTGATCAAACAAGGTGGACGGAGGGAAACTTATTAATTTCACACGGGTAGACGGCTCAAATATCAGAAAGATTGTGAGGAAAAACCGAGTCATCTAAGCTTTTGAATTGGAATCATCTTGTAGGTAAAAGGTGGGGGACTGTAATTGATATACGGCAACAATGTAAGGAGAGGTGGGAGGCTCCAAGTTAAAATTGAACTCCAGGAGTTAAAATTGGTATGTCGTAAAGGTAATGCTACGTTTGTTATGGGAGATTTCAACATGCAGGTAGACTGGGAAAATCTGAACGCCAAGAAATGGAGTTTGTGGTGTGCCTCTGTGTGATGGAATCTTAGAGTAGCTTGTATTGGAGCCGATCAGGAAGAAGGCAATTCTGGATTTAGTATTATGTAATGAACCAGATTTGAAAAAGGAACTTGAGGTTAAGGAGCCATTAGGAGGTAGTGGCCATAATATGGTCGTTGAATCTACAATTGGAGAGGGAGAAGAGTGGATAAACTGTTCAATTTAACAGTTGAATATAGAGGGCTATGGAGCCATGAGGGAGAAGCTGGCCAAATTGACTAGAAATGGTATTGGGTAGACCGATGGTACTGACGGCTGATAAATCCCCAGGGCCTGATGTTCTGCATCCCAGGGTACTTAAGGAAGTGACTCTAGAAATCGTGGATGCATTGGTGATACATTTCCAGAGTTTTATACATGCAGGATCAGTTCCTGTGGATAAGAGGGTAGATAATGTTATCCCACTTTTTAAGAAAGGCGGGTGAGGGAAACCAGGGAATTATGGACCAGTTAGCCTGACATCGGTGGTGGGAAAGATGCTGGAGACAATTATAAAAGATGAAATAGTGGCACATTTGGATAGCAGTAACAGGATCGGTCCGAGTCAGCACGGATTTACAAAGGGGAAATCATGCTTGACTAATCTTCTGGAATTTTTGAGGATGTACAAGGGAGAGCCAGTGGATAGTGGACCTGGACTTTCAGA
The DNA here is from genome assembly GCF_028641065.1 of Leucoraja erinaceus. Lineage (NCBI taxonomy): Eukaryota > Metazoa > Chordata > Chondrichthyes > Rajiformes > Rajidae > Leucoraja > Leucoraja erinaceus. Next base: position 117,626 of record NW_026576336.1, read on the forward strand.
AAGCATTTGATAAGGTCCCACATAGGAGATTAGTGCAGTTCGCGTGCCACCTGGACAACAAA
>NW_026576337.1:7500-117382 GCF_028641065.1 Leucoraja erinaceus
AAAATATTGGTTGTTTTTCAATTTAAATTTTAGTTGTAGTTGTTGGAATGATAGTAGGTTTCCCATTTCGTACATATCCCTGATCCTTCTAATTCCGAGACTTTCCCATTGGTTATATGTCTTATCAATAAGAGATGGTTTAAATAAAGGGTTATTCGCAATTGGCATTAACAGTGATAGGTTTCTTAATTTTAAAGATAATTTTATTTGTTTCCAAATTCTTATTGTACCATATATAATTGGGTTCTTCTTATATATTGTGTTATTCAGTTTTTTGGGGGAAAAGAGGATCGTTCCTATATTACAAGGATGACAATCCTCCTTCTCCATTTTTATCCATTCTGTCTGTTGTGTAGAACTATCCAACCAATAAATCATATTCTTAATATGCACTGCCCAGTAATAATACATAAAATTCGGAAGTGAAAGTCCCCCGACCTCTTTTGGCTTACATAAGTGTTTTTTGTGATTCTATGTGATTTATAGTCCCAAATATAATTTGTAATGTTATAGTCTAATTTTTTTTTTAAATATGTTGGTATATATACCAGTATAGACTGATATATATAGTAATTGTGGTAAGAAGATCATTTTTATTGCATTTATTCTACCTAATAATGATAAGGGAAGTGTTTTCCAAAATTTAATCCGTCTATTAAGTTTATTTAATAAAGGTATGAAATTAGCATTGAATAATGCTTTATATTTTCTAGTAATCTGAATACCCAAATATTTAAATTTTTCTGTTGCGATTTTAAAGGGGAACTTCAGTAAGTGTGTAGGTTCTTGAGGTTTTAATGTCATGATTTCGCTTTTGTTCCAGTTTATTCTATATCCAGAAAAAGACCCAAATTCCTCTATTAAGTTTAATAAATTTGGTATGCTCGTTTGTGACTTTGTAATATATAAAAGTATATCGTCTGCATATAATGAGATTTTATTCTTTGAGTCCCTGGTATTATAGCCCTGAATATTCGGATGAATTCTTATACTTTCAGCCAGGGGTTCTATCATAAGGGCAAATAGCAGGGGTGATAGTGCACATCCCTGCCTATTACCCCTTGATAGTTGAAATTTGTGAGATAACATGTTATTAGTTAAAATTCTTGCCATCGGTTTACGCTTTAGGAACTTGCGTGCTATATTATTTTAATAAACCTGCTTCTATCCATGCTGTTACATTATATTTTGTGTATAATTTTATCGTATGTATATCACATTTCTTTCATTTACACGCCGAACATGTTACATGTTATTTCCCAGGGCGAGTAGCTGTACCTGCACCAACACGTGCATTTATACACTGTCACAGAGGACATCTAGGGGGGAGCTGAATAATGGGGTTATTAAAATGGGGTTTAATATGACATCTAGGGGGGACCTGAATAATGGGGTTTATTAAAATAATATAGCACGCAAGTTCCTAAAGCGAATTTACTTAAACTGCGGAACTAATGAATGACGTGGATTATGAATGGGGTTAACTAGTTGTTTACACTAAATGTATACCATTGTGCAACATTTATGAATGCTGTAACATGCAAATTCAGATGCAGCTCATGTGGAGCGCCCAAATATTTATCCTAAAGAAATCACAGATTCGGTGTCACGCCATCCATCCGATGTCAGGTCGGTGTTTGTCTATTGCGAGACTTTTAATTCCAGGGATCGCAACACAATTAATTTAATTTACTGGGGACAGTGCGTCAACGTGGTGGGGGAGTGGTTGTTGCATTCGGAGAAGTGCATTGCAACTCAATAGATTATTGATCCCTGGAAAATGAGTGCATATGTGATCCCTGCAATAATAGTGCCTATCCTTCTGTAGCAACTGGTATAACTAACTCAAAAATAAAATGTAGGTTCCATATACGAAGCACCAGAATCGTACAGCTTTACATAGAAATAGTACACATCTATTGGCTCATGTTCGTGCTGTTTGGAAACTTGCCGTTTTTTTTAAATAGAAATGAATTCCAGAAGAGCTAAATAAATAAAACTAAAAATATGAACATTTCTGGAGTAACTCACAGATAAGGCATCAACTCTGGGACCGTATTTCCATTCATTTTAGATCGTTTATTTTATTGTGAAGTGACCGAGGTTTAATGAAACACATTTGTTGCATGCTAACCAGTCAGCAGAAAGACAAAACATAATTACAATCGAGCCATTTATAGTGTATAGATACATAATAAGGACATTACGTTTCGAGAAAGGAGATATAAGAGTGTAGAGCGATTGTAATGTGTGTTTGTAGAGCTGTGTTTGTGTCTTCTGCGCACATAGTCGCCTGGGTTGTACGCCATCTTGGTCAAGGTCTTCCAGACGCAGGATACTATTAGTAGAGGGAAATTGATCGGATATTTGCGACAGGGGGCGTTAAAATGAACCGTTAAATTAATATAATTACAGTAAAATATTTACAATAAATATAACCGATCAATAGCTCAGTCCGTCTTAACCAACCTAATCTCCCGATGGCCCAGCACTTCAACTACCCCTCCCATCCCCAGTCTGACCTTTCTGTCCTGGGCCTCCTCTGTTGCTAGAGTGAGGCCCAGCGCAAATTGGAGGAACAGCACCTCATATTTCGCTTGGGTACTTAAAAAGTAGCAGTATAAAGACTTCAGCAGGAGATAGTAAAGACATTAGAACGAAGGGGAAAGGGACACGAAGTCACGCTCAACTACGCATGCTTGATGAGATTACATGAATATGTACACACACCCACTATGACAAGTTGCCTAATTTAAATGCACATGCGATGCATGATAGGGGAGGTGTCTTTGACGTTAGGTGGGCGTTCCCAGACGTTATCGTGGGAAACAGGGCTTTATGTTATGATTGGAAGAAGCTCAATGGGGAGGGATGAGAATGTGATAATAATGAAATTAAATGTATAAAGATAGAAAGCATCTCCATCTTCGGTGTGCCTCTAGGGGACATCAGAGGAGAGGCACCTATTCTGCAGAATATGAAATTAATAAAAACACTTCTTTGTCTGAATTTGTCTCAAGAGCATTTGTGATTTTTGAATCTCACAACTTGGGGGCTCGTTCCGGGATCCAATACTCTGGACAGCTGACGGGAGTAGACGGACGAAGGGAAGGTGCACCCTGCTGAGTTCAGCGGTCTCAGACTCCTTGCTTGCCATCAGCTGTTTAAGCAGTAGTATCCGGACCACACAGAGACTCGGCAAAGAAGTGGGAGTAGTTGGAAATCGTGAAAAATCAATCGAGCAATTTCTGTGCACAGAACCCAGGTAGGAACAATGACTATTAATACAGTACTTCCTGGGCGATTGTGGAAATACCTTGTACGGGCAAGGCAGGTATGATAAACATGGCATTGAGAATATGATGAACATGGTATTAAGAATATGATTATGATAAATAAGGTAATTAAACACGGTGTTAAGAAAAAGGGAGGGGAAAAGGCTGTGGGCCAAATCCCCGCATTCTGCCCAATAGTCCGTTGGGGCAAATGCTGGACCCTGGAGGGCAGGAAATACCCAGGGGTTGGAGGAGCCAACAATGATAAGGTATAGTCCGTTGGGACAAATGCAGAGCCGGAGGGGGCCAAAATACCCAAAGGAAAGAGAAGACAGGGGCCGGGGTGGACGAAGATCACCCGGCCAACAGGACGGGGAGTCAAAGGGCAGAAGGGGAAGATAAGTTCGGTTGAAATTAGACCCCCGAGGGAGGTACCTAGGAGAGGACCCTGAGGGGGAAGGGGGTTTGTTAAATAGCCTCCTTGAAGATCCTTTAGGTCTGACAAGAACAGTTAGATCAATTCCTTTTCACAGAAGTGAAAAACAAGTAGTAAAGATTATGTTGCAGGCAGTAGAAAAACAGCAAATAAGGAACAGAGAGAGACAGGATGATGAGGGAGTTACTCCCGAAAGTAGCAGATAAGAAGACGGCAAAGGCCGGGGACAAGAGTGCAGGACAGGGAGAAAATATAAAATGAATAATCTATTTGAAGTAAGAACGGAACGAATGTGATTTGTATGTAAAAACCGGTTTGGAACGAATGGTTGTAAGATGAAAGGTTGGAATGAGCAAGTTGTAAAATTGAACACAGTGGCGGGAGCGAGTATTTCCACTGTAGTTCAAATTGGATTGCGAACAAGCTGTAAAATTAACTCTTTGTATCCTCGTAACCTGAAAAAGGGAAGTTGTAAAAATCAGCTTTTGATTTTCTTTTAATCGTTTCTTGATGTTCTTTTAGATTTCTTGTCAGTAAAGTTAATTTGGAAAATTGTTACTAGTGCTAGGAATTGGACATTTAAAATAATGGTGAATATGGATTGAAATAATTGGAAATAAGTTAATTGATGAAACATGACCAGCTTTTATGGTTTGTTGTTTTATGGTAGACATTCAAGTTGAGAAACAGAGAGAGAGAGAGATACAGACACCGAAACACAGAGAGATACAGACACAGAGATACAGCCAGAGAGAGAGAGAGAGCCAGACACAGAGATACAGCCAGAGAGAGAGAGAGAGAGAGCCAGACACAGAGATACAGCCAGAGAGAGAGAGAGAGCCAGACACAGAGATACAGCCAGAGAGAGAGAGCCAGACACAGAGATACAGACAGAGAGAGAGAGAGAGCCAGACAGACAGCTTTACTCAGAGAGTGGTAGCTGTGTGGAATGAGCTTCCAGTGAAGGTGGTGGAGGCAGGTTCGATATATGGTTATATGGTATACCTTAGAAAATAATATTTGCTGATGTGGACAATTTTTGGTTTGTTCCACAAGTGAGAGAGAAAATACTACTGGAGATGTAAGACAGCAGATGAGGACCTTGGGGTCCCCAGGATAGAGTTCAGGACTAGAAGGAAAATTTTCAAAATTGTATGGGAAATGGGAAAAAGTACATGTCAAAGAATTAAATGGGAAAGGCAAAGCAGCTGAAAAGCAGGGGGAACTTCTTTCCAGAGTAAGTGGTAGCTGTGGAATGAGCTTCCAGTGAAGTTTATGCTGAGGCAGGTTCGATATATGGTTATATGGTATAATCATCTTTGACAACGGATTGTTTTCATTTGATGTGGACAATAAATGGAACATTGAAGGTTCCATAAATGAAGATTTGAGTAATGCTTCAGCCATTGGCACTGCAGAATGATGCTTGGGAAACTAAGGAGCAGGTGACACAATGGAGAAGTTTTGAAAAGGGACCGAGTTTGGAAAAGTACATACAGATAGAATTTAAAAAACTGCATCACAAGTCAAGCAAGAAACAGCATCAAGAAGATTTGTCCACGGTAACATACGAGATCGATTTAGTGAAATGAAAGTGTAGTGTCGCGGTTTATGTGCTGAAAAGGTAATACAAGAGGTTTGGTAAAACCCACAGAAATCACTTTCACAACGGACATTTTATTTTACATAATAAAGAATAAAGGACAAACGTTTGAAGGTTAAAATAAATAAGAAAGGTGTTTGCTCTGCCATTGGCTCTGGGAAGAAATGATGCATGCAAACTCCGTTCTCACAGCAGGTGACACAATGGAGAAGTTTGCCTGCAAGGTACCGGTTTGGAATAGTACAGATAGAATTTAAAAAGAGGTAACTCATGATAACCGTATAACCATATAACAATTACAGCACGGAAACAGGTTGTGTAGACCTGCTAGTCCGTGTGAACACATAGTCTCCCCTCCTGTTGTCCTGGCTCACCATAGTGCTAGATTCCCCACCCCTCCGGTATAACTTCTCATTCATTTTCTGAGATAAAAAGGCCCACCACCACCAGTGTCATCTGGAAACTCATTGAATTGGAGCTGAACCTAGCCACACAGTCATGTGTGACAGGGGAGGACCCTAGGGGGATGAGGACTAAACCCTTGGGGCGATCCTGTGCTCAGGGTGTCCCCTTGTTTGTATTCCCTCCTCTCAGTTGAAAAGCTTTTCCCTGTCAACTGAGTCTATCCAGGACATCAGGCACACAAAACGTCTATCAAGTCCCCCCTTAACCTTCTGCGCTCCAAAGAATAAAGCCCTAACTTGTTCAACCTTTCTATGAAACAGTTAATAATGATATATAAGTCTATTTATGAACAGGTAAAGTAAAAACTGTCGGAGATGGACCAGGAGGAAGGATCCTTTAAACCTGAAGACAAGGTGTATGTATTTATTCGGCCAAATTTTAGAGCAGGTATTGGAGGATTTCCCAGGTCACGGGGAAACGCAACTATTACAGTATGTGGATGACCTCCTTTTGTCAGGAGCAAGAGAAATGGAAGTGAGGGATGCCACAATAAGCCTGTTAAACTTCTTGGGAAGGAAGGGGTTAAGAGTGTCCCGTAACAAGCTTCAATTTGTGAAACAAGAGGTAAAATATCTGGGACATTTGATAAGTGGAGGAAAGAGACGAATAAACCCCGAAAGGATAGCTGGGATCACGGGAGTACCACTACCAAAGAATAAGAAAGAGATCCGAAAATTCCTGGGATTGATAGAATACTGTCGACTGTGGATAGATGATTACTCCAGACAAGTAAAATTCCTGTATGATAAATTGGGAGAAGAAAAAGACAAAGTTCAGTGGACTCCAGAACAGGAGGTGGAATTTGGGAAATTAAAGAATAGTTAGATTACTGCTCCCGTGTTGGCTCTGCCCTCAGAAGAACAACTTTTCCACCTGTTTGTAAATTCAGACAAGGGGGTGGCACTAGGGGTAATCACCCAGAAAAGAGGGGGAAATCGACAGCCAGTGGCCTTCCTCTCAAAAATATCAGATCCAGTCTGCAGGGGATGGCCGGGATGCATACAAGCGGTAGCAGCTACCGCAATATTGGTGGAAGAGAGTAGGAAATTAACCTTTGGAGGCACTCTGGTTGTTTCTACACCACACACAGTAAGAACCATACTCACTCAGAAATCCAACTGATGGTTAACAGACTGTAGACTTTTAAAGGTTGAGGCCATCCTGATGGAAAAAGACGATTTGATGATAATTACGGATAAGAACCTTAACCGTCCCAATTCCTGTATCCAGCCGAGAAACAGGGTGACAAGGAAGCGGGCCCAGTACACTGCTGTAGTGAAATAATAGATTTACAGACAAAAAGTAGAGAAGACTTAGAAGAGCAACCTCTGGCTGAGGGCAGCCGGTGGTTCATAGATGGATCCTCCAGGTGCATAGATGGAAAAAGACATAGTGGGTACGGTATAGTGAACGGGGAAACTATGGAGGAAATTGAAAGTGGCAGGCTGCCTGGTAGTTGGTCAGCTCAATCTTGTGAATTATATGCATTAATGAGAGCTTTGGAATTATTGGAGGGGAAGGAAGGAACAGTATATACCGATTCAAAATACGCTTTTGGAGTAGTACACACCTTTGGGAAGATCTGGAAAGAGCGAGGAATGATAACAACTCGAGGTAAAGAACTAGCACATGAGCAATTGATAGGACAGACACTGGAAGCATTGCAAAAACCAGAACGAATAGCCATAGCACATGTGGCAGGGCATCAGAAGGGTAACACCCTGGAGGCCAGAGGAAATAGGGCAGTGGATGAGGTTGCAAAAAGAGCAGCCACAGAACAGATGGTAGAAATGAAGTCACTAATACCGTTAAGGGAACCAGAGGAAAATATACCTATTTTTAGTGGGAAAGAACAGGAAAACATAAAAGAAATGGGGGCTCAGCGTACTTCAAATGGGAAATGGTGGACACCAAATGGAAAGCAGCTATTGAACAAAGAAATAATGAGGGAGTTATTAGGGAGATTACATGGACAAAGCCATTGGGGAACACAAGCCCTCTGTGACACCCTCCTCAGAACCTACGCTTGCTGTGGGATGTTTACCATGGCCAAACAGGTCATAAGGGGCTGTGTGATATGTCAGCGAATTAATAAGAAAATCATGAGAGCAGTCCCAGGAGGAGGACAACCATTAGCAGTTAGGCCCTTCCAAAGAATACAGATAGATTTTACCGAGCTGCCCCGGGTACGAACATGGAAGTACCTGTTAGTGGTAGTGGACCATTTCACCAGATGGGTAGAGGCATTCCCCACGGCAACTGCCACCGCACAGGCGGTAGCCAAGATATTATTAGAACAAATTATACCCAGATATGGGATTGTGGAAACAATAGACTCAGATAGAGGGACCCATTTTGCCTCAAAAACACATGAAATGATATGTGAAGCACTGGGAATAGAATGGAAATTGCATACACCATGGCATCCCCAGAGCTCAGGAAAGGTGGAAAGAATGAATGGCACCTTAAAGACCCAAATTACCAAGTTGATAGAGGAAACGAGACTCCCCTGGACTAAGTGCCTCCCGATAGCCCTGTTGAGAATCCGAACGGCACCTCGAAAAGACATAGGGATATCACCATATGAAATGTTATTCGGGCTCCCATACTTAGGGAAGATAGAAGGAGTCCCAACAATACAAGGGAACGATGTGTTCCTGAGGAACTATTTACTGGCAGTGTCCCAATCTCTTGCAGAACTAAAAATTAAAGGATTGCTGGCCCAGAGCCCACCACTGGACTTTCCAATTCACTCAGTCAAGGCTGGAGACTGGGTATTAATAAAAACGTGGAAAGAAGAAAAGCTGCAACCTAAGTGGACTGGACCCTACTTGGTATTACTAATCACGGAGACAGCAGTACGAACAAAAGAGAAAGGGTGGACACACGCAAGTCGAGTTAAGGGTCCTGTGGAGGCCCCACCAGACGATATCAGCCCGTGGACAGTGCGCAAAGGAGAAGAACCATTGACTTTAATATTTACCAAGAACCCGCAGGAAAAATGAAGATTTCGTGTTGGTGGGTCGTGTGTTGGGTGGTTACCCAACTTGTAAGTAATGTAACATGCATAAAAATCACAATACCACAAAATAGAAGGTCCACCACCATCCCATTTAATGTATGTAAAGGAAAAAGGTGGTGCGGCTATAGAATGTATGTATGCACCCATCCCTGTAAAGATTGGCACGCGGTGTTTACTTCATCAAAATATGGGTGGCATCGGACCACCTATCAAACTGATAGGTGGAGAGTATATCAAAAACCCAAAACCCAAACGAGAAATTGCCAGGACGCGTATATGTGAGCATACAGAGTGTTCAGATACAGGAAAGTGGAAGGTATTGGATATGTGCAGATAAAACAGGGAAGGACGCATGTCTGAAGTTTGAGATAGAAGTAAAGCGAGATGGGAAGATGGTAATATACGAGGATAGGGGAGAGGTGTTCAAGATAGATGACAGTCAGAATAGGGATCCCGGGGCAACACCTGCACCACCAGTAGTCAGCAATGTCACCAGGGAAAATGAGTCTAAGAAGCTGAAGATAATGATAGTAGCAGGAGAAACAGGATTAAGGCAGTTATATGAGAAGGGAATACCAACAGGGGGAAAAGGAGCCAACACCTGGCTTGCCTGGATGATGTACACAGCCAGAAGTATGCAACAAACCAATTGTTACGCCTGCGCTGGAGCTAGGCCTCAGCTGGTCCCAGTACCATTTCCCCTGAATTGGGATAGAACACCTAGGGCTATGACATGTATACTACAGCTATTCACGAATCCCCTCTTACCAAAAAAATGAGATATGCCAGAGTTATCATTACCTATTTCCGACCAGCAACAACAATACGAAGGGCCGAAGGGAAGATCCTCGACCTCCTCCATTTACCATTCCTTTTGGGGAGGAGGGGTTTGAGTGCTATACAAGAAATAACCCAGAGGGACAGGACATGGGGGAGGTGCTCAACTGCAATCAGACGTATAACATAACGGCTGAGGAACAGGGGCCACTGTTCAATAGCTCCTGGCTGAAAAAGCAGATAGTCAGTAGAGCCGATGTCTGGTGGTGGTGCGGGGAGAATACCCTGTGGCCCCGGTTACCAGGGTCATGGACGGGAACCTGTACCCTCATACAACTGATGATGCCCTTCACCATAGCAGTAGAACATGCTGTAGAACTCAATAAAGGAAGCCGACGACAAAAGAGAAAGGTGAGAGGATCATTCGACACACACATCTATATAGATGCGATAGGGGTGCCAAGAGGGGTACCCGATGAATTTAAAGCCAGAAATCAGATAGCTGCGGGCTTTGAGTCCATACTCTTCTGGTGGTCCACAATTAATAAAAAATGTGGACTGGATCAACTACTTATACTACAATCAACAACGCTTTATAAATTACACTCGAGATGCAGTTGAAGGATTAGCGGAACAACTGACAGCTACCAGCCAAATGGCCTGGCAAAATCGCATGGCCTTGGACATGCTACTGGCTGAGAAGGGAGGGGTGTGTGTAATGTTTGGCGAACAATGTTGCACATTCATCCCCAACAACACTGCTCCGGATGGGTCAGTGTCAAGAGCCCTAGCAGGGCTCACCTCTCTGTCTATCGAATTGGCTGAGAACTCTGGAGTTGACACCTCCTGGACCGGGTTTCTAGACTCCTGGTTTGGGAAATGGAAGCACATCTTTACATCTGCCCTAACATCAGTGATAGTCATGGTGGGGTTACTGTGTTTGTTCGGATGTTGTATCATTCCCTGCGTACGGGGATTGGCTCAGCGATTGATAGAAACAGCCCTGACGAAGAACAGTGCAGCCACCATAATGGCCCTCAGACCACAGTATGACCTACGAGAGGAGGATAGGGAGGTGAAGAACCTTCTGCTAGCATTAGAAAAGGAGGAGATAGTGTAAATCAAGGGTGCGTAGCAAAAAGAAAAGGATGGATTGTGAGGAAAGAGTTAACAGGCATGGTTGATTTAGACTAGGGATAGAAAAATAACTTAGAAAGAAATAAGGCAGAAACCAGACTGCTAGTAGATTAGAAAGTAACGATATAAGAACAGAGAGAAATTCTAGATAAAAAGTAGCAGTAGAAAGACTTCAGCAGGAGATAGTAAAGAAATTAGAACGAAGGGGAAAGGGACACGAAGTCACGCTCAACTACGCATGCTTGATGAGATTACATGAATATGTACACACACCCACTATGACAAGTTGCCTAATTTAAATGCACATGCGATGCATGATAGGGGAGGTGTCTTTGACGTTAGGTGGGCGTTCCCAGACGTTCTCGTGGGAAACAGGGCTTTATGTTATGATTGGAAGAAGCTCAATGGGGAGGGATGAGAATGTGATAATAATGAAATGAAATGTATAAAGATAGAAAGCATCTCCATCTTCGGTGTGCCTCTAGGGGACATCAGAGGAGAGGCACCTATTCTGCAGAATATGAAATTAATAAAAACACTTCTTTGTCTGAATTTGTCTCAAGAGCATTTATTTCTGGTGATTTTAATGCCCGTTCCCCGATGCTCAGGTGTGTTGGGAGGAAATACGTAAATATTTTTGTGCAATAATAGGTAATGTTACCAATAAGTGAAGTTGTGGATTCAAGTAGGACTGTCTCACGACATGCTTTTATGAAAGTTCCAATTATTTGCAGGAGGGGCTCACTCAGACTCTCACTCCCGCTCCCCCATTCACCCGTTGCACACCTGATCTAGTTAGAAATGTAATCCGAGTTGCCGGCTATCTACGTACCTATTTACCTCATACATCTCAGGAATATAGCCGCACTTACTGTAAAAAGTTCACGGCCTGATTCCACCCTCCATTACAGATAACAGGTTTGAATACTAGACGCAGTCTGGTAGGATACATAATTTCAGCCGTGCATTAAACGGTTAGGTTAGTAGGTTTATCCATTTCACGTTTAGCGAGACACATTGAATTGCAATGCTTTGCATGCTATCCAAACAATTCATATGTACCTCACATAAACAAACTAAAGGCAAATTCAAGTGCAATACACGCGAAGATGCAGATTGTAAAATATACATATCTCGGCATTGTAGCGCACCAGTTCAATGTAAAAGTGTATATGTCCAGATTAGGCTATGCTGTATATTTGAGATTACGGGAGCTCTCGTCAAACGGCTGATAAGAAATTGTCCCTAGTCCGACGATGCGTTCTTTAAAACTTCCATATCATCTAGCCGACTGGAGGTAGGCGGTGGGGGGAGAGGAAGGAATGGATTTGATTTGGAATGGAAGGTCATTGATTGTGCTGGCTGTTTTTCCTTGGACAACGTGAAGCGTAGCTGGAGTCAATAGTGGGAAGTCCATTCTGTTTGATGGAATGCTTTACTTAGTAATGTTACAACATTTTGAGATTTTAATAATCAAGTCTGCAATTTATCCCATCAAGATAAAGCATAAAAATAAGTTTAATTTGACGCCTAATTCACTTTCATATGTAATATTGCTAACAGGATCCTACAGGTAAATGAATTACAATTTAAAGGAAAGTCTAAAAATGATCAGAGATTTATAGCGTGACATTACGTCGTTTAAATGGGCCAAATGGATAATTCTCGTATAATAACGTGAGCAGCATCGCAGGATGTTCCGAGATTAGTATGGAATTATTTAAATCATGAAGCCAGATGGACACAGATTCCTGTCATTTTATTACATACAATGTTCTGACAGATGGGGCACCAGCAACCTATCCCCGCAGAAGACGACTCGTCACACATTATATCTGCGAAATTAAGTCGACTTGATCATGCAAATCCGTTTGTAGACACAGAGCGAATTCCTATTTTCAAAACTTATCCCACATGAATTCAAATTGCTTATAATATCATTTGAAGAGTTACATATATTGCATTACTGCACAATGTGTAAACTTAGTTGATCCTAATTGTTTGTTCAGTGACCGTTGCTGATGTGACTGAGGAAGACGCTAATTTCCGCAATGGTCATCCGTAATGTTATATAAAATGTACCCGCAACAGACAATGGAGCGAGTTGTAACGTTTAGTGCAACTGATCGCTACTTCAGCCAGACAATGGAATATCCAGTAATTTACACCATGGTGAGAATTTATTACCCAGTTCTTGCACAGCAGGTGTTCCTGGTAAGGTGCTGGATCTTGATGCTATTGGTGTTCCTCCGTCTTTATATTGCGCTTTCTGCACCGTAGAATACTCCTACCCCGCTATCTATGTTTTCAGGTCATTGCATGAATTCTGTCGGTGGAAACTGCAAAGGGAAACATCTTTTCTAAGGATTTAAATTCATCTTACTTGCATATTTTAAGTGTTGATGAACATTTGAATGAGATTTTCAATTCTTTCAGACATTTATATGTATTACGGAATTGCCATATAATGCAATATGGATGTGTGCTTTTAAAAAATGGAAGATGCTCTATTCCAGAAATATGTACATCAAGTAACAAATAGAACAGATTGTTTGATTTCCCCCTAATATTATCTCCTGGGAAGGCTGACAGGCCAACACAATTTGAAATCCAAGTCACTGCTGAGTGAACTATGGGCCCTGTTATCTATATCTGGCGTCAATCAGCTCCGGCGCCATCAAGGCGTGGAAATGCACTGAAATGGTAATACTGTGCTCTTCTTCAGAAGGGAAAATGTTTAAAGATTGAAGGACGAACGCGCATTATCACTGGTAGCAAAGTTACTGGTGCAGATTCTGAGGCACAGATGGAAAATCAGTACTAATCACGGAGAGGTCAACGTGTTTTAAAAATCATAACTATATAGTTATGCGGCCCAGAAACAGGATATTCGGCCAAAATCGCCCATGCTGACCATAATGCCCCACTTACACTAGTACCACCTGCCAGCGCATCATCCATATGCCTCTAAACCTTTCCTATACGTATTTTTACGGAAGAGAAATCATCTCGAACACTCAATTGCATGTTTGAGGTTGCATGGGAGAGGCCCGGGTCCGTTGGAGAGCAGTGGAGGAGGGTCAGGGCGGTGAGTACTTAAATCGGGCGTGGGGCTTGTTTTCACAGAGGCCCGGGACCGTTGGAGAGCAGTGGAGGAGGGTCAGGGCGGTGAGTACTTAAATCGGGCGCGGGGCTTGTTTTCACAGAGGCCCGGGACCGTTTGAGAGCAGTGGAGGAGGGTCAGGGCGGTGAGTACTTAAATCGTGCGCGGGGCTTGTTTTCACAGAGGCCCGGGACCGTTGGAGAGCAGTGGAGGAGGGTTAGGACGGTGAGTACTTAAATCGGGCGCAAGGCTTGTTTTCACAGAGGCCCGGGACCGTTGGAGAGCAGTGGAGGAGGGTCAGGGCGGTGAGTACTTAAATCGGGCGCGGGGCTTGTTTTCACAGAGGCCCGGGACCGTTGGAGAGCAGTGGAGGAGGGTCAGGGCGGTGAGTACTTAAATCGGGCGCGGGGCTTGTTTTCACAGAGGCCCGGGACCGTTGGAGAGCAGTGGAGGAGGGTCAGGGCGGTGATCGGGCGCGGGGCTTGTTTTCACAGAAGACCGGGACCGTTGGAGAGCAGTGGAGGAGGGTCAGGGCGGTGATCGGGCGCGGGGCTTGTTTTCACAGAAGCCCGGGACCGTTGGAGAGCAGTGGAGGAGGGTCAGGGCTTACCGAAATCCGTAACGTTCCACACTCCATAGGGAGGCTTCTGGTGGAAACCGCTGATTGGTGGAAGCAGACTAGAGGAAGCAGCTGGTTACACAGAAAAGCTGGAGAAACTCAGCGGGTGCAGCAGCATCTATGGAGCGAAGGAAATAGGCAACGTTTCGGGCCGAAACCCTTCTTCAGACTGGAAGCAGCTGATTGGGTGCAACCTCAGGTTAGCATTTGTGCTTTCTGGTTAAAGGTACAGTGCTTTAGTAAAGGTACAGTCAGCCAAGGGTACAGTGGGCTAAAGGTACAGTGCTTTTTGTTTATATAATAAATGCAGAAAAGGTCACGAGGGAGCAGCTGTTGTGAGTCAGATACCTGCTGATTTCTCCCAGCAGTTTCTATTGTATTATACTGGTATCCGATCCAGGGTAAGGCGGGAGAAAGACAGTCAGAGCAGTGTACTGTTCTGGATGTCAGATGTGGGAGGTCATGGTGTCGGATGGCCCTCCAGACGTCCACATCTGCACCAGGTGCAGCGAGATGGGGCCCCTAAGGGACCGTATTAGGATCCTGGAGCAGCAGCTAGATGACCTCTGTCTGATCAGGGAGAGTGAGGAGGTCATAGAGGGGAGTTATAGGGAGGTGGTCACTCCAAAACCACGGGAGAGAGACATGTGGGTCACGTTAAGGAAGGGCAAGAGGCAGAGGCAGGAACGAGTGAGTACTCCAATGTCGGTACACCTCGCAAATAAGTACTCCTGTTTGAGTACGGATGGGGGTGACAGCCTACCCGGGGGTAGTGACAGCGGACGGGCCTCCAGCACAGAGAATGGCCCGGTTGCTCCAAAAGGTAGGGAAAAAAAGAGGGCAATAGTAATTGGGGATTCTATTGTTAGGGGGCGGATAGGCGATTCTGTGGGCGCAGTCGTGAGACCAGGATGGTGGTCTGCCTCCCTGGTGCCAAGGTCTCGGACGTGTCTCAACGCATCCAAGATATCCTTAAATCAGAGGGAGAGGAGCCTGAGGTTGTGGTACATATAGGTACCAATGACATAGGTAAAAAAAGGGACGAGGACCTGAAGGGAGGATTTAGGGAGTTGGGAGGAGCGTTAAGAAAAAGGTCCAAAAAGGTAACAATCTCAGGATTACTGCCTGTGCCACGCGACAGTGAGAGTAGGAATGGTGCGAGGTGGAGGATAAATGCGTGGCTGAAAGACTGGTGCAGAGGGCAGGGATTCAAGTTCCTGGATCATTGGGACTTATTTTGGGGAAGGTGGGACCTGTACAGAAAGGATGGATTGCACTTGAACCCGAGGGGGACCAATATGCTAGCGGGGAAATTTGCAAAGGCTGCTGGGGAGACTTTAAACTAGAATGGTTGGGGCGAGGGGCTCAAATAGCGAAAGCTAGTAGACAGAATGGGAGGCAGGAAGCAGAAAAGGGAAGCACTCGGACACAAGATGAGAAAGAAAAAAAAGGAAACAAACAGAGAATAAGAGACGGGGGGTTTCTTAAATGTGCATATTTTAATGCTAGGAGCATTGTAAGAAAAGTTGATGAGCTTAGAGTCTGGATAGACACCTGGAAGTATGATGGTGTGGCGATCAGTGAAACGTGGTTGCAGGAGGGCTGAGATTGGAAACTAAATATTCCATGACTTCGTTGCTTCAGGTGTGATAGAATTGGAGGGGCAAGAGGTGGATGGGTGTTGCATTGCTAGTCAGGGAAGATATTACGGCAGTGCTTTGGCAGGTGTAGATTGGAGGGCTCATCTAGGGAGGCTATTTGGGTGGAATTGAGAAGTCGGAAAGGTGTAGCAACACTTATAGGGGTATATTATAGACCGCGAAATGGGGAACGAGGATTGGAAGAGCAAATATGTAAGGAAATAGCAGATATTAGTAGTAAGCACAAGGTAGTGATTGTGGGAGATTTCAACTTTCCACAAATAGACTGGGAAACACATTCTGTAAATGGGCAGGATGGGTTGGAGTTTGTAAAATGTGTGCAGGATAGTTTTTTTGCAGCAATACATAGAGGTACCTACTAGAGGAGGGGCAGTGCTGGACCTCCTGTTAGGAAATGAGACGTGACAGGTGGCGGAGGTATGCGTTGTGGAGCACTTCTGGTCCAGTGATCACAATACCAATAGTTTCATTATAATTATGGAGAGGGTCAGAACTGGACCTAGGGTTGAGATTTTTGATTGGAGAAAGGCTAACTTTGATGAGATGCGAGATGATTTAAAAGGAGTGAACTGGGACATTTTGTTTTATGGGAAAGATGTAGAAGAGAAATGGAGGACATTTAAAAGGGAAATTTTAAGAGTACAGCATCTTTATGTTCCTGTTCGGTTGAAAGGAAACAGTAAAAATAGGAAAGAGCCCTGGTTTTCAAGGGAAATTGGAAATCTTGTTCGGAAAAAGAGGGAGATATACAATAATTATAGGCAGCATGAAGTAAATGAGGTGCTTGAGGAGTATAAGGAATGTAAAAAGTATCTTAAGAAAGAAATTAGAAAAGCTAAAAGAAGATATGAGGTTGCTTTGGCAAGTAAGGTGAAAGTAAAGCCAAAGGGTTTCTACAGCTATATTAATAGCAAAATGATAACGAGGGATAAAATTGGTCCATTGGAGAGACAGAGTGGACAGTTATCTGCAGAGCCAAAAGAGATGGGGGAGATATCGAACATTTCTTTTTCTTCGGTATTCACCAAGGAGAAGGATATTGAATTATGTGAGGTAAGGGGAACTAGAAGAGTAGCTATGGATACTATGAGGTTCAAAGTAAAAGAAGTACTTACACTTTTGAAAAATATAAAAGTGGATAAGTCTCCAGGTCCTGACAGGATATTCCCTAGGACATTGAGGGAAGTTAGTGTAGAAATAGCCGGGGTTATGACAGAAATATTTCAAATGTCATTAGAAACGGGAATAGTCCCCAAGGATTGGCGTACTGCGCATGTTGTTCCATTGTTTAAAAGGGGTTCTAAGAGTAAACCTAGCAATTATAGACCTGTTAGTTTGACTTTAGTGGTGGGCAAATTAATGGAAACGATACTTAGAGATTATATATATAAGCATCTAGATAAACAGGGTCTGACTAGGAACAATCAACATGGATTTGTGCCTGGAAGGTCATGTTTGACTAATCTTCTTGAATTTTTTGAAGAGGTTACTAGGGAAGTTGACGAGGGTAAAGCAGTGGATCTTGTCTATATGGACTTTAGCAAGGCCTTTGACAAGGTTCCTCATGAAAGGTTGGTTAAGAAGGTTCAACTGTTGGGAATAAATGCAGGAATAGCAAGATGGATTCAACAGTGGCTGAATGGGAGAAGCCAGAGGGTAATGGTGGATGGCTATTTATCGGGTTGGAGGCAGGTGACTAGTGGGGTTCCTCAGGGATCTGTGTTGGGTCCTTTGTTGTTTGTCATCTACATCAATGATCTGGATGAAGGTGTGGTAAATTGGATTAGTAAATATGCAGATGATACCAAGATAGGGGGTGTTGTGGATAATGAAGAGGATTTCCAAAGTCTACAGAGTGATTTAGGCCATTTGGAAAAATGGGCTGAAAGATGGCAGATGGAGTTTAATGCTGATAAATGTGAAGTGCTACACCTTGGCACGACAAATCAAAATAGGACGAACATGGTAAATGGTAAGGAATTGAAGAATACAGTTGAACAGAGGGATCTGGGTATAACCGTGCATAGTTCATTGAAGGTGGAATCTCATATAGATAGGGTGGTAAAGGAAGCTTTTGGTATGTTAGCATTTATAAATCAGAGCATTCAGTATAGAAGCTGGGATGTAATGTTTAAATTGTACAAGGCATTGGTGAGACCAAATCTGGAGTATGGTGTACAATTTTGGTCGCCCAATTATAGGAAGGATGTCAACAAAATAGAGAGAGTACAGAGGAGATTTACTAGAATGTTGCCTGGATTTCAACAACTAAGTTACAGAGATAGGTTGAATAAGTTAGGTCTTTATTCTCTGGAGCGCAGAAGGTTAAGTGGGGACTTGATAGAGGTCTTTAAAATAATGAGAGGGTTAGACAGAGTTGATGTGGACAAGATTTTCCCTTTGAGAATAGGGAAGATTCAAACAAGAGGACATGACTTCAGAATTAAGGGACAGAAGTTTAGGGGTAATATGAGGGGGGACTTCTTTACTCAGAGAGTGGTAGCGGTGTGGAATGAGCTTCCAGTGGAAGTGGTGGAGGCAGGTTCATTGGTATCATTTAAAAATAAATTGGATAGGCATATGGATGAGAAGGGAATGGAGGGTTATGGTATGAGTGCAGGCAGGTGGGACTAAGGGGAAAAAAATTGTTCGGCATGGACTTGTAGGGCCGAGATGGCCTGTTTCCGTGCTGTAATTGTTATATGGTTATACGGTTATATGGTGATAGCCAAGGAGATGGATGAAGGTTGGGGTGTAAATGTTACCTGTATGCATAATTGTAAGATTTTTGAAATGTTTCCGCATGCGAAGTTGACCCAGAGTGCTGAAACACAAGGGATGTGCCGCTTTTTATAAACTGGACGCTAAATTGACTTGGTGGGTAGAAGGCACGGTACCGGTTTCGGATTAGGTTTGTTGTTGTCTCATGTAACGATGTACAGTGAAAACCATTGTTGCTCTTGATATCCAAACTTATCAGATAATACCGTTACATGTCAGATACTACTTTTAGAACATCTATTAACAAACCACTGCTTCCCATACTATCTAGACTACACTTCTTCCCAAACTGATTAATGTAACGATTCAATCACCTAGTCCCAATTCCTCCGTCTATGCCGATTCTGCGCCCATAACATGTCATCGGGGATGTCCTCACTCTTTATGAAACTGTTTTTCCCCTCTTCCTTTATAGAAGAGGCCTTATCTAGGGCTCCTCTCTATACCGCAGCCCCGTTCTTGCTCCCATCCCCCCATTCGTATAAAAGGCTGAGCCCCGCTTGTCCTCACCTTCCACACCATCAGCCGTCACACACAGCATATAATCCTCCAACATCTTCGCCACCTCCCACGGGATCCCACTAACCATATAACCATATAACAATTACAGCACGGAAACAGGCCATCTCAACCCTTCTAGTCCGTGCCGAACACATAATCTCCCCCAGTCCCATATACCTGCGCTCAGACCATAACCCTCCATTCCCTTCCCATCCATATAACTATCCAATTTATTTTTAAATGATAAAAACGAACCTGCCTCTACCACCTTCACTGGAAGCTCATTCCACACAGCTACCACTCTCTGAGTAAAGAAGTTCCCCCTCATGTTACCCCTAAACTTCAGTCCCTTAATTCTCAAGTCACGTCCCCTTGTTTGAATCTTCCCTACTCTCAGTGGGAAAAGCTTTTCCACGTCAACTCTGTAATGTCACTACTGGGCATATCTAGCCAACTCCACCCTTTTCTGCTTTCCACAGAGACCGTTCCCACCGCAACTCCATGGTCAACTCGTCCCATCCCACCCATAAAAAACCCCCTCCCCACGTACTTTCCCCTGCGACTGCGGGAGATGGAACACCTGTCACTTTACCTCCCTACGCGACTCCATCAAAGGACCCAGACAGTCTTTTTAGGTGAGGCAGAGGTCCATCTGAACCTCCTGCATCCTCCTTTATTGTAATTGCTGCTTCAGATGTCAACTCCTCTAGAGCGGTGAGAACAAACGCAGGATCAGTGATCGTTACGCTGAACAACTCCGCTGCGCCTGCCTTAACCTGCATGATCTCCCGGTAAATACCCCAGCGATATGAACATTGACTTCTCGAACATCAAATAGCCCTTGCTTTCCCTCTCTCTGCACCTCCCCCGCCCCCAGGTCCCCCACCAGTCTTGCTGTCTCCGACTAGATTACATCTCTGTTCCGCCCACTCCACAGACATCAGTCTCAAGAGGGTGGCGACCCGAAACGTGACCCATTCATTCACTCCAGAGATGCTGCTTGTCCGGCTTAGTTACTCCAGAATTTTGTGTTTACCTTCATGTCCGATAATACCGTACATACATATAACCCTGTCAAATTCAAGTACAACAGCCAGGGCACAGGAACACATATCTTTTCCAAAGTTCTCAGCATTGTTGCGCATCAGTTCCACAGCCAAACCCTAATGTCCACAATTGGTTGTAGGTGAATAGGACAGTATCCTAACTTATGGAAGGGTCAGTCCGACATCTGATAACCGGTGAAGAAGTTGTTCCTGAGCCTGGCACTGCCCGATTGAAAGCCTCTGTACCATTTGTCCGATGGGAGAAGGGAGCAGTTAGTGTAAACGGCGTGAAATATATATTTGATTAGATCGGTTACTGTTCCGCTGAGGGGTGAGGATAGAAATTCTGGTCGGTGTCAAGGACTTGTCTACACCTACAGCTCCCTGCAATGTCTTGCAGATTCCCGTCTTGGGAACAGCTGCTTCCAAAGTATGTTCTGATGATACCCGACAGTATGCTTTCTATGGTGAATCTGATGAATCTGTAGTAGTTTGCAAGAGTCACCAAAGAATGCCGATTTTTTTCCATTATCCTAAGGAAATAGTGACGATGCAATATGCCTTCTGGACTGTCGTATAAATGTGATTGGTACTTAACAGATCATCAACACCAAAATGTTTGGTTCTTGATTAATAACGGTATCAGATAATATGGGTGAAGGCAGGAGAAGGGGTTGAAAGTGAAAGATAGATCAACCATTATTGAATGGTGGAGTAGACTAAGTGGATCGAATTGACTAATTATACTCCTATAACTTTTGAACATATTCGACGGATAGAGTAAAATGCAGGGGCATTGGGAGCATTGATATACATGGGTGCCAACAAGCCTCGACACAGAAAATTGTAGGTGAGCCAGCAGCATAATCGGAGGTCCTGAGTGGCCAGCGGTGTTTAAAAGTAACAGTGATGATGGGGGGGGGGGGGGGGGGGGGGGGGGGGCAGCCAGCTAAAGCAGCAGTGGAGATTGAGGATGCACCAGTGTCCACAGGCCGCAAGCTGGACTGTTGGATGTGTAATGCATACAAAACACAACACTCATTTTGAATGGCTCAAAGGGCCAAATGGCCTACTCCTACACCTATTGTCTATATTTCTATATTTCTAAACCACCGCGGACAGCCCAAACAGGTGAATTGGTCATTAACACTCAGACCGACCTTACTGCCTGATCAGTGGGTTTAAATTCACATCTACCTGTCGACTGGTTTGAAGTAGTTCACGATAAAATAAACTGCAGATTGAACAGAGCCTCGCCTTGTGCTCACTGGCTGGAACTAATTTGCCACATTGGGTGAAGCGCACAGTAAAGTTACTAAACGCCCATTATCTCAGATCTGAAGCTGCATTTTTTTTCAGCATTTCGTGTTTTTCTTTCAATTTTTGAGAGAGGCAATTAGTATTTCGAACCATTCTTAATTAAGATGAAAATCAAAAAAATGCATGTATCTTCACCTGCCGTGTTTACCAGCGTGGATAGAGCAGCAAGATGGAGTTAGTGCTCATGACAGATGAGATTAATTAAGCATACTCAACTTCAGTTAACCCATTATAGTCGAACATTTGAAATAAAAAAGGATTCTTTATTTTACATCATATCAAATGTAAAACATAGCAGTCAGATTTAATGAGATCGTATCACTGCTTATCCAGACGCATCACTGACCACTCTGACGTCACACTGAGGTAATTTATTTGAATCATCCTTTCCCAGGACATCTCACAAAACAACCATTTCCCAGTTCCGCCGCACTCTGCCCAGATATGTTTTCACCTGTGGCAACATTTTCAACATTTGCCTTGTGCTGATTCACTATAGAAGATTGGACATGTTTGCAGGTAACCTATCCATGTGTGATCAAACAGCTGAAATAATAATGTTAAAAAGTGGTATTAAGCGGATTTGTCTTAAAATGAATCTGTTCTACAAACAGAGATGACAGAGATCCATGGACAAACGGGGAATATCTTCCTGCATTATTTGTGCACACAGCCTCCAATCATAGAGTCATAGAGTCTCACAGCGTCTTCGACCCAGCCAGTCCACACCGGCCAACATGTCCCATCGCCATATTCCTATAAATGGCCAGTCCATGTACCTGTCTAAAAGTTTGCCCTGGTACATTTTAGTCTTTACATTTATATATTTACAAGGATAGATAGCTCAATGGATTGAAATTTGGCTTCATGGAAGAAAGCAAAGGGTGATGGTGGAAGGTTGTTTCTTGGACTGGAGGCCTGAGACCTGATATGTCTCAGTGTTCAGTGCTGAGCCCGTGTCAGAATTATTATTATTTTTTTTTTATTTTTTTTTATTTTTTTTTTTTTATTAGAAGTACGGTAAATTACAATTCTACACAACACATATATCTTGATACATTTTTTATACCGCTTCATTTTTTTTTTTTTTAGAGCTTTAAGAAAAAAGTAGAAGTTAGGAAAGTAAAGAAAGTGCAAGAGAATCGTGCAGTGCGAGAGTGTAAGGAAAAGAAAGCCCCTTAGGAAAGAAGTTAGAGAAGGAAGTAAAGTGAGAAAATAGACCCTAGAAAGGAAAGAAGGAGAAAGTAGAAACAATCGCTCTATTATAACATTAAACTCCGCAGAGAGGGGACTACCAACCAAGTCTGTTTTTGTTATTTTACCTCCCGTTACCAGGTCCTGATTCCGCTTATTTATATATTTGTTTTTTTTAGATTACTATTGCACCTCATACTTGTAATAGGTCCAGAAACATAGACCACGTCTTTTGAAATTGGTCTGCTTTACCTGCTAGGAGGAATCTCATCTCTTCCAGGTGTAATGTTTCAAACATATTTGATATCCACATTTTTATTGTTGGTGTCGGCGCATTTTTTCCAGAATTTAAGTATAAGCTTTTTTCCCATTATTAGCCCGTAATTAAATAAATTCTTCTGAAACACGTTTAATTCAGGGTTATCTTCCGATATTCCGAAGATAATCCATTCTGGTTTTGGTACCAGTTTTATTTTGATCAATTTTGAAAAAATATCAAATATTTCATACCAGAATTTTTGGATTTTTGTACAAAAAACAAAAGAGTGCGCTATGGTAGCTTCTTGACATAGGCATTTATCACAGATTGGTGAAACATTAGGGAAGATTTTATTTAATTTAGTTTTTGAATAATATAATCTATGTAATGTTTTAAATTGGATGAGCGTATGCCGTACGTTGATCGAACATTTATGCACCTGTAGTAAATGATTATCCCAGGTCCCTTTTGAGATTTTTATAGCTAATTCTTGTTCCCAATCTTTTCTAATTCCATCTGTTGTGGGTATTTCTATGTTTAAAATGATGTTATATAAGTACGATATTAAATTAGCTGATTCCGCCTTGGTCTTCATTGCTTCATCCAATAAGTCGGAAGACATATTATGATAGTCTTTTGTGTATTTTTTCAAATAATCACAGATTTGAAGATATTTAAAATATTGGTTATTTTTCAAATTATATTTCAGTTGTAGTTGTTGAAATGACAGTAAATTCCCTAATTCATACAGATCTTCGAGCGTTTTAATTCCCATTCTTTCCCATTGTATAAATGATTTGTCTATGATTGATGGTTTAAACGATGGATTATTGACTATTGGTATTAAAAGAGATAGGTTTCTTAATTTTAGAGTCTGTTTTATTTGTTTCCATGTTCTTATTGTGTTATGTATAATTGGATTTTTATTATAATTTTTATTATTCAAATTTGTTGGTGAGAGGATGGTCGCTCCTATATTACTCGGGGAGCAGTCCCCTTTTTCCATTACCATCCAGTCCGCCTGCTGTGCAGAATTGTCCAGCAGGTGAATCATATTTTTAATATTTACTGCCCAGTTATAATACATAAAATTAGGGAGCGCTAGACCCCCCAGCTCTTTTCGTTTATTAAGGTGTGCTATTTGTATTCTATGGGATTTATAATCCCATATAAAATTTGTAATGTCTGAGTCCAATTTTTTGAAAAACTTTTTTGGGAGGTATATAGGTATTGATTGAAATAGGTATAGAATTTGTGGTAAGAAAACCATTTTAATAGCATTTATTCTGCCTATTAAGGACATCGGAAGTGTTTTCCAGAATTTAATCAGATTATTCAATTTCTTGAGTAAAGGATTATAATTGGCTTTAAACATATCCTGGTAATTTCTAGTAATTTCAATTCCCAAATATTTGAATTTTTCTGTGGCTATTTTAAAGGGAAATTTCCGAAGCTGTGTTGAGTCTTTTGGTTTTATCGACATAATTTCACTTTTGTTCCAATTTATTCTATATCCTGAAAAGGATCCAAAGTCCTCTATTAAGTTTAATATGTTTGGTATACTAATTTGTGGTTTTGTGATGTACAGTAGTACATCATCGGCATATAGGGATATTTTATTCTTTGAGTATTTTGTATTATAACCATAAATATCCGGATGTGTTCTTATTTTTTCAGCAAGGGGTTCAATTATCAAAGCAAATAACAGCGGTGATAATGAGCATCCTTGTCTATTGCCCCTTGATAGTTCAAATTTCGGGGATAAGATATTATTAGTTAATATTCTAGCCGTAGGTTTGTTATATAATAGTTTTATCCATGCGATAAAGTTTTCTCCCAATTGGAATTTTTGCAATACTTTAATCATATAATCCCATTCTACTTGATCAAACGCTTTTTCTGCATCCAGTGAGATAATAGATAACTCTTGGTCGTGAGGTTTATGTGAGTGCATTATGTTAAGCAAACGTCTCAAATTATTAAATGAATGTCTCTTAGGTATAAATCCTGTTTGATCTCCATTTATTAATCTACTAACGTACCTGCTTAATCTACTGGCTAGTGTTTTCGCTATTATTTTTTGATCCGTATTTAACAAAGCAATAGCTCTATATGAACCTGGTTCTTCTATGTTTTTATCTTTTTTAAGTATTAATGTGATCGTTGATTCTGCTAATGTTTCGGGTAAGCTTTGCTCTTTAAAAGCGTGTGTATACATTTTCTGTAATCGTGGGGTAACTATATCATAAAAGGCTTTATAGAATTCACTACTGAATCCATCTGGTCCTGGTGTTTTACCATTCTTTAGTGTTTTTATTGTGTCTTCTATCTCCTTAGAAGTAATTATTGCTCCCAGTTCCTCTTGTTCCCTCAATTCTAATTTTGGAAGGTTACAATCTTCCAGAAATTCTGAAATTTTATTATTATCTATTGACGTTTTAGATGTATATAAATTTTCGTAGAATTGAGCAAATCTTTTATTGATATCCTTGGGTAGTGTTAATAATTCCCCACTATCTGATTTAATCTTTAGTATTGCATTCTCTTTTTCCCGTTTTTTCAACTGGCGTGCTAAGAGTTTGTGGGGTTTGTCCCCGAATTCAAAGTGTTCTTGTTTTGTAACTTGGAATAATGTTATAACTTTCTCTGACAATAATTTATTCAGCTTGAATTTCAATAATAGGATTTTATTATGTTTATCCATAGTTGGATCTTTAGCATTATCTATATCTAATTGTTTTATTTGTTCTTCTAAATGTCTTTGTTCTTTCTTATTCTTTTTATTTTGGTAAGCTTGAAATGAAATAATGACTCCTCTAATAAATGCTTTAAAGGATTCCCATAATAGCGTGGGGGATATATCTGGTGTATCATTTATCTCAAAGAATAAGTCCATCTGTTTTTTTAGATATATACTCCCTTGTGGGTCTTTTAAAAGTTGCGAATTAAACCTCCAGAACGATTTATTCATGGACATTCCTTCTAATTTTAAAACAAAGGTTAAAGGAGAGTGATCTGAAATCGCATTAATGTGGTATTTAGGATTCATAGTGTGTGTAATTAATTTTGTATCCACAAGAAAATAATCTATCCGTGAATATGTTTTATGCACCGTTGAATAGAATGAGTAGTCCCTTCCCGTCGGATTTGCAATCCTCCATACATCTGATATATTTGTGTTTTCCATATATGTATGTAAGAGTTCACTGGTTTTAGATTTCATATTACCTTTTTGTTTTTGCATCGATTTATCTAAATAAGGGTCTAAAACACAGTTGAAGTCCCCTCCGATTATAACATTTTGATAATTAAATTCGGCAATTTTATTCAGAATTTTAGTAAAAAATTGAGGGTTATCAAAATTGGGCGCATATATATTTACCAGCGTAATTGGCATATTATTGATCTCTCCTGCTACTATAAGATATCTCCCTTCCTTATCTGAAATAGTATTCTTTGATTTAAATGGGATTCCTTTACGGATAATAATTGCAGTGCCTCTAGATTTAGAAGTGAATGAAGAGTGAAATGTTTGGCCTATCCAGTTAGCCCTCAATCTCGTCTGATCTTGATGTTTAAGATGAGTTTCCTGTAGGAACGAAATGTCCGTGTTGTATGCTTTCAACTGAGCTAGTATCTTGCCCCTTTTAATAGGTTCATTAATACCCCTTATATTCCAACTACATAGTGTGACTCCTCCCATTTTCCTTTGATTGTCGTCATACATTTTTACCAATTTTAATGACCGTACTTATTGTGGTGCATCCATACCTCAGGACTCTGGTTATTTTGGAAGCATTTATATTATAGACTTTCTTGGTAGTACCCCTCTGCGATTGTCCTTGAAAAAAAACCACACAAATGTGACATATTGTGGTAGTAAAAAAAAAAAGTATATAAAATAGATGTACGGTGTCTGGATTTCCTACACCGTAGTGAGTGGCCCACTCGTCTGTGGGATATGACATCAATATTGCTTCCGGCGTAGCTGTTATGAGGTTAGCCCCGCTGAATTTATTGCTCATAACCTAGGGGGTAGGTACCGTTTCCAAATCAGTTCTATTTCACCCCATTACAGTATATATATATATATATATATATATATATATGTTTCATTCCGACTTATCAAATCTAATCAATTATTCAGTTACACATATTCCTCTCTTTATCTCTTAACTATTTGTAATTGGTTTTAGTATTGTTAAAAGTGAGCTGTTCGTTGAAAGGGTTAACCAGAGTCAGGCTCCTGGAATTAAGCCAGGTGCCTGAGTCTCTTCCCCTCCCCACTCGAGCTGCGAAACCTGTGAGATTACAATGTTATCTACGTTATAACACATATTTATTAATAACAGTTTATGTATTATGTATTAGTATTGTTAGTAATTAGTTAGTAATAATTCTCTATTTACACAATCTATGAAAATCTGTAGGAAGGCCATGTGATGTTTTTCACTCTCTCTCAGCTTCGGCAGATGTGCTTATATCTGTTTTCCTGGTTTAAACATCGGATGTCCTTGAATTAAATTCGAGAGAAGATTATAATGTCTAGACAAGCCTCATGGAAAATCTGCTGCAAATAGCCATTTTTAAATCTTGATGGTATTCACTTTTTACATTTTCTACTAATATTCTTGTTAGGGGAATAAGCACATTAATTAGGTCCTGACGTCTAGTGATCAATCTTCTTCTGCTGCTGCTGCCTTAACAACGATTTCTTTTGCGTATTTAAGAGATTCTAGCGGATTGGTGAATGTTTTTGAGATTCCCTTAAAAGTGATACGCATCCTCGCCGGATAAAACACACCAGATATGACGCCCTTGACACCGTAGAGAACTTCTCTGGTCTGTGAGAACTTTCTTCTCTTTAGCACAATCTCATAAGGGTAGTCCCGTAGAAGTTTAATAGAATCATTTCCATATATCATCTTCTCTCCGTATTTAATTTTTTTCAACAGCGCTTCCACTGTTGGGATATCCCGAAGTTTGACTATAATCTGTCGTGGGTAGGCTTGTTCTCCAGTGAATCTTGGCTTGAATCTAGGTAGTCGATGTGCTTCTTCAATTACTGGTGCTTCAGGTAAATTGAGTACATGTTTAATTAAATTGGCAGTGAACTCACGGGCGTTTTCCCCCTCAGCTCCCTCTTTCACTCCACGTATTCGTATATTTTGACGTCTTGAGCGAGCTTCTAGGTCAACACATTTATCAGATAATTTTGTAAATTGGCTCTTAAGGCTGTGTAATTCTGATTTCATTGCCTCCATTTCTCCAGCCATCTCTTCCACAACAGCTTCCAAATCTTTCACTGCATTTGCATTTGCGGAAATAGTTTCATGCACAGCCTCAAACATCTTTGTGGACTCTTCTGCCACCTTAGTAATTTTCCCCGTGAGCTCTTCTTGCACATCATCAACTTTTTTTTGCAGAGCACCAATGCCCGCGAGTATTTTTTCATTACCAGCAATCAAGTTTAAATTTCCAGCTTTCACATCTTCTTTCAAATCTCTTACCGAGTTCCTTAATTCCTCCATTTCAGTTTTCTCTTTTGTGATCAACTCAGTCTTAGATCGTGTAGCCATTCCAGAATCCACTCCAGAGGTTAGTGTTGCAGTTTCTTGGTGTTCTTGAGACTTCAGCAGTTGTTTTATCACTTTCCTCTGAGGACTCTGACCTGTAGCTGTATTTTTCATTTAAAATCGGTTTCCCTCCGTTAAATCCACGGCGCTTACTGATGACGTCATCAGCACCGCGACATGAAACTCCGGTAAGTCTTTAAGATCGGTCCCGACCTCCAAACCCGATTTTAACGCGAAAAATCGCGATTTTTTCAGCGGAGCTAAAAGATTTGCGACTGCTAGCAAAGCATGTCGCCACCGGACTCCAACCGGACTTCTATGGTGAATCTGATGAATCTGTAGTAGTTTGCAAGAGTCACCAAAGAATGCCGATTTTTTTCCATTATCCTAAGGAAATAGTGACGATGCAATATGCCTTCTGGACTGTCGTATAAATGTGATTGGTACTTAACAGATCATCAACACCAAAATGTTTGGTTCTTGATTAATAACGGTATCAGATAATATGGGTGAAGGCAGGAGAAGGGGTTGAAAGTGAAAGATAGATCAACCATTATTGAATGGTGGAGTAGACTAAGTGGATCGAATTGACTAATTATACTCCTATAACTTTTGAACATATTCGACGGATAGAGTAAAATGCAGGGGCATTGGGAGCATTGATATACATGGGTGCCAACAAGCCTCGACACAGAAAATTGTAGGTGAGCCAGCAGCATCATCGGAGGTCCTGAGTGGCCAGCGGTGTTTAAAAGTAACAGTGATGCCGGGGGGGGGGGGGGGGGGGGGGGGGGGGGGGGGGGGGGGGGGGGGGGGGGCAGCCAGCTAAAGCAGCAGTGGAGATCGAGGATGCACCAGAGTCCACAGGCCGCAAGCTGGACTGTTGGATGTGTAATGCATACAAAACACAACACTCATTTTGAATGGCTCAAAGGGCCAAATGGCCTACTCCTACACCTATTGTCTATATTTCTATATTTCTAAACCACCGCGGACAGCCCAAACAGGTGAATTGGTCATTAACACTCAGACCGACCTTACTGCCTGATCAGTGGGTTTAAATTCACATCTACCTGTCGACTGGTTTGAAGTAGTTCACGATAAAATAAACTGCAGATTGAACAGAGCCTCGCCTTGTGCTCACTGGCTGGAACTAATATGCCACATTGGGTGAAGCGCACAGTAAAGTTACTAAACGCCCATTATCTCAGATCTGAAGCTGCATTTTTTTTCAGCATTTCGTGTTTTTCTTTCAATTTTTGAGAGAGGCAATTAGTATTTCGAACCATTCTTAATTAAGATGAAAATCAAAAAAATGCATGTATCTTCACCTGCCGTGTTTACCAGCGTCGATAGAGCAGCACGATGGAGTTAGTGCTCATGACAGATGAGATTAATTATGCAAACTGAACTTCAGTTAACCCTTTATAGTCGAACATTTGAAATAAAAAAATGATTCTTTATTTTACATCATATCAAATGTAAAACATAGCAGTCAGATTTAATGAGATCGTGTCACTGCTTATCCGGACGTGTCACTTATCACTCTGACGTCACACTGAGGTAATTTATTTGAATCATCCTTTCCCAGGACATCTCACAAAACAACCATTTCCCAGTTCCGCCGCACTCTGCCCAGATATGTTTTCACCTGTGGCAACATTTTCAACATTTGCCTTGTGCAGATCCACTATAGAAGATTGGACATGTTTGCAGGTGACCTATCAAAGCGTGATCAAACAGCTGAAATAATAATGTTAGAAAGTGGTATTAAGCGGATAAGGGACGACAGATAGCACAATGGGCTAAGAGTTCGGCTGGCGACCGGAAGGTAGCCGGTTCAAATCCCGCTTGGAGTGCATACTGTCGTTGTGTCCTTGGGCAAGACACTTCACCCACCTTTGCCTGTAATGGAATGTTACGGCGGCAGGCGCGGGCACACCGCGACGCCCTGTGTCTCCCTTTCAAGGGAGATGCTAAAAATGCATTTCGTTGTCTCTGTACTGTACACTGACAATGACAATAAATTGAATCATTAATAGGGCGACAGATAGCACAATGGGCTAAGAGTTCGGCTGGCGACCGGAAGGTAGCCGGTTCAAATCCCGCTTGGAGTGCATACTGTCGTTGTGTCCTTGGGCAAGACACTTCACCCACCTTTGCCTGTAATGGAATGTACGGCGGCAGGCGCGGGCACACCGCGACGCCCTGTGTCTCCCTTTCAAGGGAGATGCTAAAAATGCATTTCGTTGTCTCTGTACTGTACACTGACAATGACAATAAATTGAATCATTTCATTTTTTTTTTTTTTTTTGTCTTAAAATGAATCTGTTCTACAAACAGAGATGACAGAGATCCATGGACAAACGGGGAATATCTTCCTGCATTATTTGTGCACACAGCCTCCAATCATAGAGTCATAGAGTCTCACAGCGTCTTCGACCCGGCCAGTCCACACCGGCCAACATGTCCCATCGCCATATTCCTATAAATGGCCAGTCCATGCACCTGTCTAAAAGTTTGCCGTGGTACATTTTAGTTCGTATATTTATATATTTACAAGGAGAGATAGCTCAATGGATTGAAATTTGGCTTCATGGAAGAAAGCAAAGGGTGATGGTGGAAGGTTGTTTCTTGGACTGGAGGCCTGAGACCTGATATGTCTCAGTGTTCAGTGCTGAGCCCGTGTCAGAATTATTAACATATTAATTATGCTTGCCCTCTTTACCGGGTTCATTATGCAGCCAAGAAGTCTCAACCTTTGTGTTATAATATACATTATGTAATTTACATATCCAGATTCAACATTCAAGATTCAAGATTCAATTTAATTGTCATTTGGACCCCTTGAAGTCCAAACGAAATGCCGTTTCTGCAGCCATACATTACAAACAAATAGACCCAAGACACAACATAATTTACATAAACATCCATCACATCGCTGTGATGGAAGGCCAAACAAACGTATCTCTCCACTGCACTCTCCCCCCTCCCGATGTCAGAGTCAAAGTCAAAGCCCCGGCTGGCGATGGCGATTGTCCTGCGGCCATTAAAGCCACGCCGGGTGGTGCGAGGTAGCACACCGGGTCTTGATGTTGGAGCCCCCGGTGGGCGCTCGCAGAGTCCCGCGGCCATTCCAAGCCGCGCGGGGCGGTGATGTCAGGCCCCGCTCCATGAGCTCTTCGACCCCGCAACTCGGGCGGGAGAAGTCGCCGTTGCGAGAGCCCTGAAAAGCGGTCTCCATCCAGTGACCCGCGGGCTCCCGGTGCCGCCGTCTACCAGACCCGCAGTTGCAGCCTCCGAATCTCCGGAGGTCGGGCCGCAGCAGCAGCAGCAGCGCTCCACCACCGCTCCACCCGCTCCGGACTCGGACAGCTCCACGACGGTGAGGTGAGGTGAGTCGTCGGCACCAGAGTCCCCGGTCTTCTCCTGTTGGAGGCCGCTCCTCGTTGCAGCCCCAACGACAACGGAGACCTGACAAAGAAAAGGCCGGGTCTCTCGTGCAGGGAGATATTTACAAGTTTCCCCCTCTCCTACCACCCACCACCACCCCACACACACAAACACCCCAACAAAAAATAACAGAAACTACATGAAAACATAGACAAAAAATAATAAAAACGCAGACGGGCTGCAGAGGCCGCTGCTGACGAGAGTCGCGCCGCCTACCTACCTCACCCGTATACTTCCTTAGTAATTATCTTTTTGGTGGAAATGCTCTGCTGTACCAACTGAATTTTAGAGATGGGATCACAGCCCTTGACTGTGACACTTCTCTCTTTGTGCCAGTAAA
Source organism: Leucoraja erinaceus (assembly GCF_028641065.1). Taxonomy (NCBI): domain Eukaryota; kingdom Metazoa; phylum Chordata; class Chondrichthyes; order Rajiformes; family Rajidae; genus Leucoraja; species Leucoraja erinaceus. The sequence goes on from NW_026576337.1 coordinate 40,069, forward strand.
ATAAACTAATTGCTGAGTTTCGTTAATCAAGTCGTCCACGAGTCTTATTGAAGGGTTTGACTTCCACGGCTGTGATGGCACTGGGCCTGTACTCGCTGGAGTTTAGAAGAATGAAGGGGGGCCTCATTGAAACATGTAGAATAGCGAAATGCCTGGATAGAGTGTTTATGGAGAGGATGTTTCCGCTAGAGCGGGAGTCTAGGACAAGAGGTCATAGCCTCAGAATAAAATGACAATCTTTTTGGGTGGAAATGACGAGAAATATATTTTGTCAGAGGGTGGTGAAATTAACAATATAACCATATATATTACCATATAACATTTGCAGCACGGAAACAGGCCATCTCGGCCCTTCTAGTTCGTGCCGTCCATCCCATCTACCTGCACTCAGACCATAACCCTCCATTCCTTTCCCGTCCATATACCTATCCAATTTATGTTTAAATGATAAAATAGAACCTGCCTCCACCACTTCCACTGGAAGCTCATTCCACACAGCTAACACTCTTTGAGTAAAAAAGTATCCCCTCATGTTACCCCTAAACGTATGTCCCTTAATTCTCAAATCATGTCCTTTTGTTTGAATCTTCCCTACTCTCAATGGAAAAAGCTTACCCACGTCAACTCTGTATATCCCTCTCATAATTTGAAATAACCCTATCAAGTGCCCCCTTAACCGTTTGCGCTCCAAAGAATAATTGTGGAATTCTTTCCCACTGAAGGGTGTGGAGCCCAAGGCAGTGGATATTATTAAGGTAGAGATGGATAGATCCTTGATTTGTACATGTGCCAGAAGTTTTGGGGAGAAGGCAAGAGAATGGGGTTACAAGGGAGAGATGTCACAGCCATGATTGAATGGCAGATGCCTTGATGTGCCGAAGGCCCTAATTCTACTCCTATCACTTATGACCTTATGACATATCCTTCCGGTGCTCCATCTGGTCGTGATTTATCCCACCACAGTGCTGTCGTTTGCAGACTTATGGAAGGAATTAGAACCAAACGTGTCATTGCAGTCATGTGTGTACAGAGTATATTAGAGGACAGGGAACACATCCTTGTGGGGCACCAGTGCTGTCACCTATCTTCACTAATTGAAAGAGTCAGAAAGTTGCATATCGACTGGCAGAGGGTGGAGCTGATTCCTAGGTCCAGCAACTTGAAGATGAGTTTGGATGGGATCATGGTGTTTAAAGAAGAGCTGTAACGAATAGATTGGAGACTTAAGGGACTGTCCCACTGCAGCGATATAATCTGCGAGTTTAGAAGAGTTTGCCCTCGATTCAAACTCGCCGTATGGTCGACACGAGGTCCTATGAACTCCTATGAGGTCGCTGGAACTCTCCTTCATGCTCGAGGGAAGTTCCCGAATACTCGCGGCCTCAGCTATGTCGCGGAAAATTGTTAGAAACATAGAAACATAGAAAATAGGTGCAGGTGTAGGCCATTCGGCTCATCGAGCCTGCACTGCCATTTAATATGATCATGGCTGATCATCCAACTCGGTATCCTGCACCTGCCTTCTCTCCATACCCCCTGACCCCTTTAGCCACAAGGGCCACATCTAACTCCCTCTTAAATACAGCCAATGAACTGGCCTCAACTACCTTATGTGGCAGAGAATTCCAGAGATTCACTACTCAAACGTTTTTTCTCAACTCGGTCCTAAAAGATTTCCCCCTTGTCTTTAAACTGTGACCCCTTGTTCTGGACTTCCCCAACATCGGGAAAAATCTTCCTGCATCTGTCCAACCCCTTAAGAATTGTATAAGTTTCTATAAGATTCCCCCTCAATCTTCTAAATTCTAGCGAGTACAAGCCGAGTCTATCCAGTCTTTCTTCATATGAAAGTCCTGACATCACAGGAATCTATCTGGTGAACCTTCTCTGTACTCCCTCCATGGCAAGAATGTCTTTCCTCAGATTTGGAGACCAAAGCTGTGCGCAATACTCCAGGTGTGGTCTCACTGAGACCCTGTACAACTGCAATAGAATCTCCCTGCTCCTATACAGGAATCCTTTTGCTATGAATGCTAACACACCATTCGGTTTCTTCACTGCCTGCTGCACCTGCATGCCTACTTTCAATGACTGGTGTACCATGACACCCAGGTCTCGTTGCATCTCCCTTTTTTTCCTAATCGGCCACCATTCAGATGACAGTCTACGTTCCTGTTTACGCCACCAAAGTAGATAACCTCACATTTATCCACATTATACTGCATCCGCCATGCATTTGCCCACTCACCCAACCTAACCCAGTCACATTGCAGCCTCCTAGGGTGCGGTGTGCCCAAGCGGAATATGAGGTGCTGTTCCTCCAATTTCAGGTGGTCCTCACTCTGGCGATGGAGGACACCCAAAACGATTTAGCAGATATATAGAATTCCACACCTGGAAGAGATGATACTGCAGATGAGATTGGAGGAGGTGTAAGTGAACCTTTGGTTCACCCAAAAGGACTGTCAGAGTCAAGTTTGTAATTGCGAAGATGTGACTAGTGGTGGTATTCAGTTGGATATGGTAATATCGTTGGAGGATTGTGTGCTGTATGAGACGGCTGATGGGTGAACGATAACGACTGGGGGAACTCTGTGCTTGTTACGACTGTCAGGATAGGTAACAAGAGCAGAACTGTGGGAGAGCGCGGAGTGACGTATGCGGAATGGAGTAATGTCCCGGTAGGGAAAACTTCAACTAGGGCGCAGATGCGGCGTATGAGGGGAATTGGGTGTCTGTGGTCGAGTCAGGGTGGGAAGAAGAGTAGTTTCTTTAGTATTGCGAGTCATTCGGTGTGCAATTGATGTCGGTCGATAATCGATCTCCTGTGATAGAGTCGGCGACTAAGAAAGCGGGGGAGAATTGTCGGAGATGCTCGAAGTGAATTTCAATCTATGTTTAAAATTGGTTGATAAATTAATGCAGGCCATGTGTTCAGCATGGGTTCCTGAAGGCAGCTCCGATGCAGTCATTAAAGTAGGGAAGATAGAGTTCAGGGATTGTGCCAGTGTACCTCTGCAACGGAGATTGTTCGGCGTGCGCTGCAAGGATGCAGGTATAGGTGGGTCCCTTTTATTTGGTGGAAGTGGGGAAGTGATAACATTCAAATGAAAAGTGGTTGAGCGTGCAGACTAGCTGGTGTAGGCGGTGGGACGTGTTAGTAGAAGGAAATCGTTTGGTGCTGCCATGTCAGAAAACGTCATGTTTACGAAGGAACTGCAGATGCTGGAAAATCGAAAGTAGACAAAGGTGCTGGAGAAACTCAGAGGGTGCAGCAGCGTCTAAGGACCAAAGGAAATAGGCAACATTTTGGGTCGAAACACCTCTTCAGACTGATGTAGCGTGGGGGAGGGGGCGTGGGGGGGGGGGGGAGAGGAAAGGAAGAAGGAGGAGGAAGAGCCCGAGGGCTGATGGAGAGCTGAGAAGGGGAGGAGACAGTAAGGGCTACCGGACATTGGTGAATTCAATGTTTATGCCATTAGAGTGCAGACTGCCCACGCGGAATATTAGGTGCTGTTCCTCCAATTGCCGCTGGTCCTCAGTCTGGCTATGGAGGACGCCCAGGACAGAGAGGTCGGATTCAGAATGGGAGTGGGAGTTGAAATGCTGAGTCACCGGGAGATCAAGTTGGTAAATGTGGAGATGGTCGGCGAAGCAATCGCCAATGATGTAGATCAGCAGACATCTAGAGCAGCGGATGCAATAGTTAGAGGAGGTGCCGGTGAAGGTGATGATGGAGGTTGGAAGAGATGCAGGTGAACCTCTGTCGCACATGCAACGACTGCTTGAGTCCTTGAATGGAGTCGAGGGAGGATGTAAATAGACACGTGTAAGGGAAAGTGCCCGGGGAGAGGTTGGTGAGGAAGGGGAGTGGAGGAAGTTACGGAGGGAGCGGTCTTTGCGGAAAGCAGGGGGGGGGGGGGGGGGGGTGGGGTGGGCGGAAAATGTGGCGAGTGCTCGGGTCACGTTGGAGGTGGCGAAAATGGCGGAGGACTATTTGTTGTATGTGACGGCCAGTAAGGTGAAATGTGAGGACTAGGGGGACACTGCCCTTGTTACGAGAGGGGGGTGGCGAGAGAGAGCACGGGGTATGGAAGAGACCCTGGTGAGAGCCTCATCTGTCGTGGGGGGATGAACCCCCGTTCGCTGGAGAATTTGGACATTTCCGAAGCCCTGGTGTGGAACACCTCATCCTGGGAGCAGACACGGCGTATATGGAGGAATTGGGAGTAGGGGGTGGAGTCCTTACAGGAAGCAGTTTGGGAAGAAGAGTAGTATAGATAGCCATGGGAGTCAGTAGGTGTATAGTGGATGTCAGTGAGAAGTCTATCATCTGCGTTGGCGATTGTGAAGTCAAGAAATGGTAGGGATGTGTTGGAAATGGTACAGGTTTATTTGAATGCCGGATGGAAGTTAGTGGTGAAGCGGATGAATTCAGTTACTTGTGTGTGGGTGCAGGAGGTAGCACCAAAGCAAATTAAACGTCTTGTCGTTTTGCATCACAGTTAGAAACAGCACTGGCCATGACCAAACGACATTGCACTTTACTCTCGATGTAAAATATGGATGTTACAAAACTTACATTCAGCGGCGCTGCAGTTCTGCCACTTATTCCGACGGCCCAGATTTTTTTTTAATCGACCAACAAGTTCAGCGCTGGGGTAGTTTGAAAATCAGCTTCTAAGGCCGTCAACGCCGACAACGGTGACGGATTTCACGTACGGGACAGGTAAAGGAAAGCCGTTTATTTTATGTATAAAAGTGCTCCTTCAGATGCCTTTAATCCACATGTTGTGGCGAAACGGTGATTTAGGACCCATCCGAACCGGCAGTATTTTTCCTGCCGATATGGGGTTTAAATTCACCACGCACGCAACATTCCTCAAAAACCAACTCGCAAGATGATTAAAATGGCCATTAATTTACGGAAATTAAACACTAAATTCCTTCTATTTGGCCAGTAAATCCATGACAATGAAATTTAATAATCACGTTATATTGTGAATTCTTGTGTGAATGTTATTTAGACACTTAGGCTATTTAAACATGTTAATATTTTCTTGAGAAATGGATAGATGTTTAGATCTAGTAATTGAATTTTGTAATTAGCTACACTTGGGTCACTAACTAATTATATGCTTTAATTTCAGGTCATCCAAGTAAGTTTGTTTAATATTTGGTTCAGAATGCTTCAATCTATAATAACTGAACATTTATTTCAGTTCTCTTAATTTTTAAGAAAGTTATGGGCTTTTGACTTTACCTGTCCTTGATCGCAGCTTTTGTGTTAAGTCAATGGAAAAGCAATAGGGAACAAGATGCTAATATCCGAGTATGAAAATGGCCATAACCTTTTTTAATACTGAAGATATGAAAGTGAATTAGGCGTCAAATTAAATTTCTATTTATGTTTATCTAATGGGATAAATTGATTTTTAAAATCTCAAAATGTTGTAATATTGCTAAGTAAAGCATTCCATCACTCACAATGTAATTCCCACCATTGACTCCAGCTACGCTTCACGTTGTCTCGGAAAAACAGCCAGCACAATCAATGACCTACCTCAACCATTCCTTCCTCTCTCCCGACCGCCTACCCCCAGTCCGCTAGATGACATGGAAGTTTTAATGAGCGCATCGTCGGACTAAGGGACAATTTCTTATCATCCGTCTGAAGAGGCCTCCCGTAATCTCAAATATATAGCCTAATCTGAACATACACTTTTCCATTGAACTGGTGCGCTACAATGCCGAGATCTGTATATATTGGGGGATGGGAAGAGGGATCAGAAGGAGGGAGAAAGCAAGGGCTATTTAAAATTAGATAATGTCAATATTTTACTGCAATTATATTATTTTAACTGTTCATTTAAACGCCCCCTGTCGCAGATATGTTACCAACCCACTGCACCCATCATGTTTTACCGATAATCTATATCAAAACATATTTATTCAGGTGTTCCTTATTCAGAAATAAATGTAGCCTTCAACCTCATCGTTCCCCAGCCTTGCATTGTCCTCTATATTTCCTCACGAAAATCCACAAACAGGAATAAGCCCGGCAAACCACTGCCTGACCCGCGGAACACGTCGTCACGTAACTCGAATCCGTCCGATCACTCCTTGCCCAGTCGCTCCCACCAACGTACAATATATCTCACACGCCCTTCAATTCCCTAATGTATTTCAATTTCCAGTTATCCACTGCCTCATGTTCATCAAGAACGCCCAGTCCGTCTACACCTCCACTACCCATTAGAAAAGCCGCAACACCCTCCGTGTGGTCCTTCAACAGAGATCCGATCAATTTCCCTCTACTAATACGCTCCTGCGTCTGGCAGAACTTGATGGCGTACAACCCAGGCGACTATGTGCGCAGAAGGCACAAAGGCAGCTCTACAAACACACATTAGAATCGCTCTACACTCTAAAATCTCCATTCTCGAAACGCAATGTCCGTATTATGTATCTATAAACTGTAAATGTCTCGATTGTAATTATGTTTTGTCTTTCTGCTGACTGGTTACCACGCAATGAATGTGTTTCATTAAACCTCGGTACACGTCACAATAAACTAAACGGATCTGAAGTGAACGCAAAGACGGTCCCATAGATGATGCCTAACCTGTGAGCTACTCCAGAAATGTTCATATTTTGTGTTTTATTTATTTAGCTCTTGTAGACTTCATTTCTATTTAAAAAATAATTCACACATTACTGAGGTTGGTCAGGGAGCCACACATTACTGAGGTGGGTCAGGGAGCCATCAAAAATAGACACACATTACTGAGGTGGGTCAGGGAGCATCTGTGGAAAAAACCCAATGTTACGTTTCGGGTCGAGATCCTTCTTCAGACTGAGCTTCAGGGAAGAGGGAAACTAGAAGTATGGTATGATAGTTCATGAGACGGTTAAGCAGATTTACATTGTTTACACAACAAACCTTTTAATGTAACGAGATAACTCCTGCCATTCTTCAGCTCCTCGCTGAATTTCCTCAGTGTCAATACATAGATACATGTGTTGCTACAGGAACTGAGTAACTGGAAAATAAACCCGAATTGTTGCAGAATATATATCGGCGTGATGAAATATTTGTCTGCGTAGGTATAATTTTCCACTTGCCAGTTCAGAGAATGTACGACATAGGGCATCCATAATACTGTAAAATTGGCTGATATAGTGAACAACAAAATCATTGACTTTCTGCGATTCTCCACCTCTGGATCATTCTCAATCTCACTGATGTTCCGACGTCCCCGGCGGACCCTATTCGCTGCAATAATGTACCTGACGGTTAAAGCATTGAACAGAAGAATTAAAAATATTGGCACAAACGGCGTCATAATACTATCAAATGACTCATAGGCTCGCCACACGGAGGAGGTACTTTTTAAGATGGGAGGGAGAGAGAAAACGTGGAATTACAGACCAGTTAGTCTAACATCGGTAGTGGAGAAACTGCTAGAGTCAGTTATTAAAGATGGGATAGCAGCACATTTGGAAAGTGGTGAAATCATTGGACAAAGTCAGCATGGATTTACGAAAGGTAAATCATGTCTGACGAATCTTATAGAATTTTTCGAGGATGTAACTAGTAGCGTGGATAGGGGAGAACCAGTGGATGTGGTGTCTCTGGACTTCCAGAAGGCGTTCGACAAGGTCTCACATAAGAGATTAGTATACAAACTTCAAGCACACGGCATTGGGGGTTCAGTATTGATGTAGATAGAGAACTGGCTGGCAAACAGGAAGCAAAGAGTAGGAGTAAACGGGTCCTTTTAACAATGGCAGGCAGTGAATAGTGGGGTACCGCAAGGCTCAGTGCTGGGACCCCAGCTATTTACAATATATATTAATGATCTGGATGAGCGAATTGAAGACAATATCTCCAAGTTTGCGGATGACACTAAGCTGGGAGGCAGTATTAGCTGTGAGGAGGATGCTAGGAGACTGCAAGCTGACTTGGATAGGCTGGGTGAGTGGGCAACTGTTTGGCAGATGCAATATAATGTGGATAAATGTGAGGTTAGACATTTTGGTGGCAAAAACGGGAAAGCAGACTATTATCTAAATGGTGGCCGATTGGGAAAGGGGGAGATGCAGCGAGACCTGGTTGTCATGGTACACCCGTCATTGAATCTAGGCATGCAGGTGCAGCAGGCAGTATAGAAAGCGAATGGTATGTTGGCTTTCATAGCAAAAGGATTTGAGTATAGGGGCAGGGAGATTCTACTGCAGTTGCACGGGGTCTTGGTGAGACCACACCTGGAGTATTGCGTACAGTTTTGGTCTCCAAATCTGAGGAAGGACATTATTGCCATAGAGGGAGTGCAGAGAAGGTTCACCAGACTGATTCCTGGGATGTCAGGACTGTCTTATGAAGAAAGATTGGATAGACTTGGTTTATAGTCTCTAGAATTTAGCAGATTGAGAGGGGATCTTATAGAAACTTACAAAATTCTTAAGGGGTTGGACAGGCTACATGCAGAAAGATTGTTCCCGATGTTGGGGAAGTCCAGGACAAGGGGTCACAGCTTAAGGATAAGGGGGAAATCCTTTAAAACCGAGATGAGAACAACTTTTTTCACACAGAGAGTGGTGAATCTCTGGAACTCTCTGCCACAGAGGGTAGTTGAGGCCAATTCATTGGCTATATTTAAAAGGGAATTAGATGTGGCTCTTGTGGCCAAGGGGATCAGAGGGTAGGGAGAGAAGGCAGATACGGGATACTGAGTTGGATGATCAGCCATGATCATATTGAATGGCCGTGCAGGCTCGAAGGGCCGAATGGCCTACTCCTGCACCTAATTTCTATGTTTCTATGTCTCTATGTAAAGTATTCAGCTTTTGGAACGCAGCAGCGTGGATCCACTACAAATTAAAATGGAAATGACCGAGCACAGCTCAGTAGGCCCACTGTCCTTATGACCACACATGATGTTCTTTCGGTGCAATATCGATTACGCAGCTTTTGACAGCAGATGGCGATGAAGCGATCAAACGTGAATGCAATCGTGTACCATGCAGAACAATCCATGGCGGCCATACCCAGAACAAGTGTCACAGAACATACGGGTGGTACAAGCAAGCATTTTGCAAATACATAGATATAATTGATGTTCTCCAAAATGACAGCAATGACAACCACCATCCGATCTGCTGCCGCCATGGCCACGAAATAACGGGTAATGTATTTTGAGAGACAACATTTGGCGCGGCACAAGATCACAATTGCCTTTAAATTAACTGAAAGAAATGAAAAATATAGAATTACTTTCACAATTTGTCACGTGACCTGGGCAGTCAGCGTACCAATGAAGACCAACACAGCAGATGTTTTAATCTGGCCACCTACATATTTCTGTGTCGAGGCTTGTTGGTACCCATGTATATCAATGCTCCCATTGCCCCTGCATTTTACTCTATCCGTCGAATATGTTCAAAAGTCATGGGAGCATAATTAGGCCATTCGATCCACTTAGTCTACTCCACCATTCAATAATGGTTGATCTATCTTTAACTTTAATTGTCATTGTCATTGTATAGTACAGAGACAACGAAATGCAGTTAGCTTCTCCCTGGAAGAGCGACAGAATATGATTTCAATAAACAAATCTTTTTACATGTATACAGACATAGTATTTTTCCTGTGGGAGGAGTGTCCGGGGGGTGGTGGGGGTGGTGAGTGGCAGTCATCGAGGTACATTGTTGAGTAATGTGACAGCCGCAGGGAAGAAGCTGTTCCTGGACCTGCTGGTCCGGCAACGGAGAGACCTGTAGCGTCTCCCGGATGGTAGGAGGGTAAACAGTCCATGGTTGGGATGAGAGCAGTCATTGGCGATGCTGAGCGCCCCTCGCAGACAACGCTTGCCTTGGACAGACTCAATGGAGGGGAGTGAGGAACTGGTGATGCGTTGGGCAATTTTCACCACCCTCTGCAGTGCCTTGCGGTCGGAGACAGAGCAGTTGCCATACCATACTGTGATACAGTTGGTAAGGATGCTCTCGATGGTGCAGCGGTAGAATTTCACCAGGATCTGAGGAGACAGAGGGACCTGCTTCAGTCTCCTCAGGAAGAAGACACGCTGCTGAGTCTTCTTGATCAGAGTTGAGGTATTGTGGCTCCAAGAGAGGTTATCGGAGATGTTCAACCGCAGGAACCTGAAGCTGGAAACACGTTCCACCTCCGTCTCGTTGATGTGGATGGGTGTGTACGTGTCGCCCCTAGACTTCCTGAAGTCTACAATGAGCTCCTTGGTCTTCATGGAGTTAAGGGCCAGGTTGTTGTCAGCGCACCATGCTGCTTGGCGCTGGACCTCCCCCCTATAGGCCGACTCATCATTGTTGCTGATGAGGTCAATCACCGTTGTATCATCTGTGTACTTGATGATGGTGTTAGTACCATGTACAGGTGTGCAGTTGTAGGTGAAGAGAGAGTAGAGGAGGGGGCTCAGCACAACGCCCTGTGGAACGCCGGTATTCAGGGTGAGGGTTGAAGACGTGTGCTTGTCTAACCAAACAGACTGGGGTATATTGGTTAGAAAGTCCAGTATCCAGTTGCAGAAGGAGGGGTCGATGCCCAGGTTACCGAGTTTAGGTGGTATAATGGTGTTGAATGCTGAGATGTAATCGATGAACAGCATTCTAACGTTAGTATCTCTGTTGTCGAGGTGGGAGTGGGCAGAGTGAAGTGCCGTCGAGATGGCATCCTCCGTACTCCTATTCTTGCGGTAGGCAAACTGATAGGGATCCAGTGTGGGGGTTAGGCAGCCTTTGAGGTGTGGCAGGACCAGCCTCTCGAAGCACTTGGTGATGATCTGGGTAAGTGCAACTGGGCGGAAGTCGTTGTGGCTTGCCGCAGTGGAGTGTTTTGGCACTGGCACGATGGAGGTGGTTTTAAGGCACGTGGGGAAAACTGCTTGGGCAAGTGCCAGGTTGAAGATGTCAGTCCAGATGTCTGTCAGCTACGCAGCTCAGGCCCTGAGGACGTGCCCGGGGATGCCGTCAGGGCCAGCAGCCTTAAGTGAATTAGTCCTACTCAGTGCCACATAAACGTCGTAGGGGGTGAGTGTGAGTGTTTGGTGATCACCAGGGAACACAGCCTTGATGGCTGTCTCTAGATTGTCCCTGTCGAAACGGCCATAGAAGTGATTAAGCTCCTCAAGGAAGGAGGCGTCGTTGATGTGGGCGTGGTGTTGGTGGGTCTATCGTCCGTGATGGCCTGGATGCCTTGCCACAAGCGTCGGGGGTCGGTGTTGTTGTTGAAGAGCTCCTCAATCCTCAGCTTAGCCTTCTTGATGCCCCTCTTCAGGTTAACCCTGGATGAACTGTAGGCTCGAGCATCGCCTGACCTGAAAGCGGTGTCCCATGCTTTCAGCAGTAACCTGACCTCGCCGTTCATCCATGGCTTCTGATTCGGGAATATGGTCACCCGTTTGAGGGAGGTGACACTTTTGATGGTGGAGTTTATAAAGTCCAGAACAGAGGATGTGTAGGAATCAGTGTCCGTGTGAGAGTCAAGGGTGGCCTGGACTGCAAACGCCTTCCAGTCAGTGTTTCCAAAACACTGCTGAAGTGTGAAGTCCGCTTCCTCTGACCAGACTTTAACTGTCCTTACAGTTGGTTTAACCCGTCTGATGAGTGGGGAGTACTTAGGGAGCAGGAACAATGAGACGTGATCAGACTGACCAAGGTGGGGGAGGGGGATGGCTTTGTAAGCTTCAGCCATGTTGGTGTAGACTTTGTCCAGTGTCTTGTCTACTCTAGTGGCAAAGCAGACGTGTTGGTGGAATTTGGGAAGTACAGTCTTCAGGTTGAAGTGATTGAAGTCACCCGCAACAATGAAGGCTGCCTCGGGATTGTGCGTCTGTTGTTTGCTAATGGCAGTATGCAGCTCTGTCATTGCAAGCTCGGCATTAGCATCAGGAGGTATATGGGCTGCAGTCACAACAGTCGAGGTGAACTCTCTGGGCAGATAGAACGTTCTGCATCTAACCAAGAGGAACTCAAGGTTAGCTGAGCAGTGACTCTCGATGATGGTGGAGTACGTGCACCATGCTTTATTTACATAAATGCACAGACCCCCACAATATGTGTTCCTGTGCCCTTGCTATAGTACTTGAATTTGACAGGATTCACAGTATGTACGGTATTATCGGACACGAAGGTAAACGCAAAATGCTGGAGTAAATCAGCGGGACAGGCAGCATCTCTGGAGAGAAGGAATGGGTCACGTTTCGGGTCGACACCCTCTTGAGACTGATGTCTGTGGAGTGGGCGGAACAGAGATGGAATGTAGTTGGAGACAGTAAGACTGGTGGGGAACTGGGAAGGGGAGGGGATGCAGAGAGAGGGAAAGCAAGGGCTATTTGATGTTCGAGAAGTCAATGTTCATGTCGCTGGGGTATTTACGACCCAAGCGAACTATGCGGTTCTATTCCTGCAATTTGCACTGGGCCTCACTCTGACAATGGAACAAAGGTCAGATTGGGAATGGGACGTTGAGATAAAGTGCTGATCAACCGGAAGATCATGCAGGTTAAGTCGGACTGAGCGGAGTTGTTCAGCGTAACGATCATCGAGCAGGCGTTTGTTCTCACCGCTGTACGGGATTGACATCTGAAGCAGCAATTACAATAGACAAGGCTGGAGGAGGTGCAGGTGGACCTCCGCCTCACATAAAAAGACTGTCGGGGACCTTTGATGGAGTCGCGTAGGGAGGTAAAGGGACAGGTGTTCCATCTCCCGCGGTCGCAGGGGAAAGTACCTGGAGAGGGGGTGTTTTATGGGTGGGGTGGGACGAATTGACCATGGAGTTGCGGGGGGAACGGTCTCTGTGGGGTGGAGATGGCAAGATGTGCCCAGTAGTGAGATCCCGTGGGAGGTGGCGAAGATGTTGGATGATTATATGCTGTGTGTGACGGCTGATGGTGTGGAAGGTGAGGACAAGCGGGGATTCGCCCTTTTTACGAATGGAGGGATGGGAGCAAGAACGGGGCTGCGGTATATATAGGAGTCCTAGATAGGAAAGGTTTAGAGGCATATGGGCGATGCGCTGGCAGGTGGTACTAGTGTAAATGGGGCATTATGGTCAGCATGGGCGATTTTGGCCGAATATCCTGTTTCTGGGCCGCATAACTATATAGTTATGATTTTTAAATCACGTTGACCTCTCTATGATTAGTACTGATTTTCCATCTGTGCTTCAGAATCTGCACCAGTAACTTTGGTACCAGTGATAAAGCGCATTCGTCCTTCAACCTTCTGAAGAAGTGCACCCTATTACCATTTCAGTACATTTCCACGCCTTGATGGCGCTGGGACAGATTGACGCCAGAGATAGATAACAGGGCCCAGAGTTCACTCAGCAGTGACTTAGATTTCGAAGTGTGATGGCCTGTCAGTCTACCCAGGAGATAATATTAGGGGGAAACCAAGACGTGTTCTATTTGTTACTTGATGTTAATATTTCTGGAAAAGAGCATCTTCCATTTATAAAAGCACACATCCATATTGCATTATATGGCAATTCCGTAATACACATGTCTGAAAGAATTGAAAATCTCATTCAAACGTTCATCAACACTTAAAATATGCAAGTAACATAAATTAAATCATTAGAAAAAATGTTTCCCTTTGCAGTTTCCACCGACAGAATTCATGCAATGACCTTCTACTTCTTCTTCTTTTCGTGTCTTTGAAGCTGTTTGGTTATATGACAGTTTCCCATTCCTTTACACAGTCCTTTGCATTTTTATTGAACACTGCAAGATCCTTTGGGCTGCACTATATAACCATATAACCATATAACAATTACAGCATGGAAACAGGCCATCTCGGCCCTACAAGTCCGTGCCGAACAATTTTTTTTTTCCCCTTAGTCCCACCTGCCTGCACTCATACCATAACCCTCCATTCCCTTCTCATCCATATGCCTATCCAATTTATTCTTAAATACAACTACTAGTTGGGTAGTAGGGGGCAGACAAGGCACTGCTGCATTGTATGGTCCTCTTCTCCACATTCGCACGTGGTTTGGCCAATGCAATGACCTGAAAACATAGATAGCGGGGTAGGAGTATTCTACGGTGCAGAAAGCGTAATATAAAGACGGAGGAACAGCAATAGCACCAAGATCCAGCACCTTACCAGGAACACCTGCTGCTGCAGGAACTGGGTAATACATTCTCACCATGGTGTAAATTACTGGATATTCCATTGTCTGGCTGAAGTAGCGATCAGTTGTACAAAACGTTACAACTCGCTACATTTTCTGTTGCGGGTACATCTATATTACTAAAACTCTGTTCTTGACCGGTTTTTGCTTTCTGTGCTGCGGTTTCCGAGAGTACGCCTCCAGCTATGGCCGTCATTTTTGGTCACCTCCCTCAGAGCCCCCCTCCGCCGCATATGTGCCGAGGATTTTTTCCGTCGATGAAAATTGACATATATATTAATGTTTTTACAACATTCCCCATTCTCTCTGCTGCCCCTGCTGGTGGGAGGGAGAGAGACTATAAAACGAAGGAAGTGGTGTGCCTCAATCAGTCTTTGCAAGGGTTGTGCCTCAATCAGTCTCTGCAAGTTGTGTGCCTCAATCAGAGCTCTGAATGACACTGACAAGTGTTTACAGCACTGTGAGTACCCTTAATTTGGTTTGAAAATGGAAATATGGTGAGAGGTAAAAAAGCACCCTGCAAATGGTTGTTTGGGTTTGGGTTGAAGTAAAAAGGCACTCTCCCCCCACCCCTCCCTCTCCTCCCCCCACTACCCTCTCCTCTCCCCCACCCCCCTCCCCCCTCCTCTCCCCCTCCTCTGCCCCCTACCCTCCACTCACCTCCTCCAAACTGCCCTCTCTTCCTCCCCCCTATTCCCCCCCCCCTCTCCTCCCCCTCCCCCCCTCTCCTCCTCCCGCATGCTCTGCCCCCTCCTCTCCCCCACCTCTCCTCTCACCCCCCCTCTCCTCTCCCCCCCTCTCCTCTCCCCCCCTCTCTCCCCCCCCCCTTTCTTCTCCCCCGACTCTCCTCTCCGTCTCTCCTCTCCTCTCCTCCTCTCTCCCCCCTCCTCTCACTCTCCTCTCCCTCCCCCCTCTCCTCCACTCCCCCCTATCCCCCCTCTCCTCTCCCTCTCTTCTCCCCCTCTCCCCCTCTCTCTCTCCGCCCCTCCCCTCTCCCCCCCCCCTCCCCCCCTCCTCACCGCCTCTACTCCACTCACCTCCTCACCCCTCCCCTCGCTTCCCCCCCTCTCCTCCTCTCTCTCCTCCTCCCCCCCTCTCCACCCCCCTCTCCTCTTTCTCCTCCTCCCCCCCCTCTCCTCGTCTCCTCCTCATTCCATCACACAGAATGGACTTCCCACCATTGACTCAAGCTACGCTTCACGGTGTCCTGGAAAAACAGCCAGCACAATCAATGACCTGTGCTACCTCGACCATTCCTTCCTCTCCCACCACTGCCTACCCCCAGTACGCTAGATGATATGGAAGTTTTAAAGAGCGCATCGTCAGACTAGGGACAATTCGTCGACTTCCGGTGGCAGCTATGAAGCAGTGAAGGCAGCTGCAGTGAGCTCTCCTCCAGACAAATCGTGTTTATAGTCGACTCCCATGCCAAGATCGAGTTAAAAATTCTTATCAGGTTTGCTGAACGTCAAGGGTACTGACTCCATCAAACGGTACTGGTGGATTTGGGATTTAAAACGATCTTATCGTAAAAACTGGATGAGAAAGAGAAGAGGTCAGAGAGGACCCAAGAAGACTACAACCAGTTTCAAGCTCCAAAAAGCTCTGGATGAGCTTGAAACCACCCCTGAACCCACGTTTGAAAGTTTGGAAGAGGAGCTGGAACCTCAACAACCTACAAGCGATATGGCTGCGAGAAGTGATACAAAGGAGAAAGTAATGAAAAGCTGGGAAGAAACGGTAAGAGCTAATATTCTTAAAGGCATTACTAAAGATCTTCAGAAGCAATTTGCCAAAATGAATTCTACAATTCAGAATAACTTCTCCACTATGGAGGGCAATCTTTCTAAGAAAATTGATAACAGCTGCGGCGAAGTAAAAGAGCTTTATGAAGCCCTGAACCAGCAGTTTAAAGATTTGGAGTCCAGGACAGTGAAGGAAATGGAAAGTATGCGGAGAGATTATAACAACAAACATGACACCCTGCTGAAGCAATTAACAGACACGGAAAAATTGATGGAAGAAATGGAGGGTGAGATGGAACAGATGTGCCAAGAAATAACAGGTCTGAAAAAACAACACAATACGAATTGGGAGTTAACGAATAAACTGAATGAGAAATGTCAAGATTTAGAGGCCAGGTCAAGGAGGCAAAATCTGAGAATAGTAGGAGTTAAAGAGGGTGCTGAACACGGCCTTCAAATGCATGATTTTATTACTAATCTACTTAAAGATGTTTTCAAACTTCCTGAAAAACCAAAGATAGATCTGGCTCATCGAGTGAGTCGCCTCCAAAAACATGATAATGCTACACCAAGGCAAATTATTGTAAAGTTTCTAGATATTTGAACTGTGGAAACTCTATTAAAGAAGATAACCTATGGAGAAAATCTTACATTCGCTGATAATATCGTAAGATTCTACAGGGATTATCCTCGGGAAATTCTGGCAAAAAGACGCGAGTTTAAAAGGGCAAGCAGTATTTTATATGGACATTCTGAAGTTCGTTATGGCGTGATCTATCCAGCAAAAATTATGTTTAATGGGCAAGCAACACTCATTCACGGATCCGAACTTTGCTTGCAAATATGCCCAGGAGATTTTAAACAAAATTCAAGGAGGAACAGATTAATGGCCATTTTATCTGTGAAAGTTTGTTTTTTCTGTTCCAATTAAGACACTAGAACACTTCAGACGGTTACCAGACAGGCTTATCTGGCAAGAATGTGCTGTTTAATAACACAGGCCGAATTAAACTTCTGAACTGAAAGCACATATGAAAGCTCAAGATCGCAAGCTCGTCACCAAACCCTTCAGCACGGAGAACTATGAGACCGTCTCCTTTTGAAATGGCCATGATATGAGGCATCTGTTCCACACTATATGACCTATTTTCCAATTGCGCGCAATAAACTCAACCAACGTTAAACGCGTAATGTCCTATACTAACACGATTAACCATATAGCAGGAAGGGTGGGGGAGGTTAGACATATATTTTAAATACTAAATACTAATAATGAATTAACTAACATACAGGTAAATGAAAAGTGTGATTTTTGACGAGGTATTTTAACCCATAATTACTTTTATTTTAATCCAAACCTTCTACCTTCCCTTTTATTTTATTCTATTTTAAACTGTTCAGCGATGACCTGATATGATAATTTTGGTAACAATTAGAGGGAACCGGCTAACGTTCGGTCAAATTCTAATAGGGAGATAAGGCCCAGTGCATAATCTCATCGACGGAGGTCAATTTAAATACAAATCTAGCTACCTTAGGTGGCTTTTTTGTAATTTATCGCTTTTTTGATAAATTACATTCACTTTTATTGTTTATTCACAATTATGTGTTGTATGACTCAATAATGTTTATGTACACTTTATTTTATGTTTTTCTCTTTCCCTTAATTATATTTAATAGTGTCAGGAGATGTAGAACTACTGTAGACATTATGAAGGACAACTCTGGATTCGGGATTCTGAGGTACTTGGCTGCATCACATGAATCATACAGTCTGGTAATAATAGCCAAATGCAAGATAATAGTTGAATAAATATCGGAGGTCTCACCTTCTGTAGTTGGAACATCAGAGGTGCGAATGAGCCAATTAAAAAGGGGTAAAATTCTGGCACAATTAAAATCATTAAATATGGATATTGCTTTCCTACAAGAGACACATTTGAAACAACAAACTCAGATCAGATTAAGGGCAAATTGGATAGGTCAAACCTATTACTCCTCATTCACCTCTAAAGCAAGAGGCACAGCCATTATAATTCGGAAGGGCATACCTTTTAAATTAAAGAAATCCATATCTGATAAAGAGGGAAGATATGTTATAGTCACGGGAGAAATTTACAATACACCGTTAACTATGATAAATATTTACGTGCCTAATTTTGATAACCCACATTTTTTTAGGAAAATAATAGATTTAATCGCAGAGCATAATTTTCAAAATATAATAATGGGGGGAGATTTCAACTGTGTTATAGACCCATACTTAGATAAATCAATAAAGCTAGGGAAGCGTCTTGTTAAAACTAAGACCTGTGGATTTTCAATAACATAGCTGATGTTTGGAGAATAGCAAATCCAAGTGGTAGGGAATACTCATTTTATTCATCAGTTAACAAAACTTATTCGCGAATTGACTATTTCTTTGTGGACACAAAATTGATCCCGTATACGAATAAACCATCATATCATAATAGTATTATTTCTGATCACTCACCATTGACTTTTATACTTCAAATTGAGGGAATGCCGATTATAAAACATTTTTGGAGGTTCAATGCACACATATTAAATAACCCGCAGGGTTATGAGAATATAAAAGAACAAAAAAAACTTTTTTTCGAAATAAATGACACGCCGGGTATTTCTGCACCGCGATTATTGGAAACCTTCAAGGCATATATTCGCGGTGTCATAATCTCTTACCAAAGTTTTCAAAATAAGGAAAATAAAAGAGAACTTCAGCCGATAGAACAGAAAATAAAATGATTAGAACTGGATAATGCAACTGACCCAACCATAAATAAACATAATAAGATAACTTTATTGAAATATGAAGTCAATAGAATACTATCGGCTAGAGTAATAAGATTATTCCAAATTACAAAACAAGCACATTTCGAATTTGGGGATAAGCCACATAAACTACTTTAGAGGCAACTGAAGCAACGAGAAAAGGAAAAAACTATTACTAAAATTAAATCGGATAAGGGTGAGTTTCTAACATTGCCTAAGGATATTAATAAGAGGTTTGCCCAATTTTATCATAATTTATATACATCTAAAATAAAGACAGATGTAAGTAAAATTACAATTTTTTTAGATAATTGCAAGCTCCCAAAATTGGATAGTTTAGAAGAAGAGCAATTAGGAGCACGTATTACTAGTGAAGAAATAAAACAAATAATGAACTCACTGAAAAGTGGGACCAGACGGTTTTAGTAATGAATTTTATAAAAGATTTCAGTAGTCAATCGTATCAAGATTATTCAATTTATACATGCAGGCTAATACTGAAAATAAACTACCAGAAACCCTAGCAGAAGCAACAATAACGCTTATACCAAAAAAAGATAAATATTTAGATGAACCGGGTTCTTACAGAGCTATTTCACTTCTAAATATGGATCAGAAAATTTTAGCAAAGATTTTAGCTAGAAGGCTAAATAATTATATTAACATTTTAATAAATACGGATCAAACGGGATTTATACCCAAAAGACAATAATTTAATAATTTGAGAAGGCTTTTCAATATAATGTACTCTCATAATGAGGACAATGAAGATATTTCAGTTGTCACGCTGGATGCAGAGAAGGCATTTGATCAAGTGGAATGGTAGTATTTATACAAGGTACTCCAACTATTTAATACGGGAGAGAAATTTATTAGATGGATTAAACTACTTTACGATAGACCTATGGCAAGAATATTAACTAACAATACGCTATCTCCAAAATTTTACTTATCAAGGGGTAATAGGCAAGGGTGTGCCTTATCACCATTGCTATTTGCCCTTATGATAGAACCACTGGCCGAAAGGATTACAAATCACCCGAATATTCACGGATATAACACCAAGGACTCAAAGAATAAAATTTCATTATATGCTGATGATATCCTGTTATACATTACTAATACACAAACGAGTATACCCACCTTATTAACAGTACAGTGGCACCTAATTTTAGGTGCCAACTATGTAATACCGTAATCCATTCTATGTACAACATCTAGTTTTATGTTATAAGAAAGAAGTAAGCAGAACAAGAAAAAGAAAGCAATAGAAAGGGGAAAAAGTGGAAAAATAGATGGTAGAGAGTAGAAAAACGTGAAGTGTGTATATAAAAAATAAAAAAAGGAAGAGAGAAAGAGGAAAGTAGAAATAGAAGAGAAGGCCCCTTAAAAGAGAATTTTTCAAATCTGTATTCGGAGATGTAGCTCTATCCGCGTCATGAACTGAAATCGGCAATCCTTACGGCACCGCTGCATCACATGATTCCAAAAAGTCGATGAAAGGAGACCAACTCTTTAAGAATTGGTCATATTTATCTATTAGTCGGAGTCTCATTTCTTCAAGGCGTGCTATGTCCATCATATTCCTAATCCACATTTTAACAGTTGGTGTGGTTGTATTTTTCCAAAATTTAAGTATCAATTTCTTTCCAATTATTAACCCATAATTAAAAAAAACATTTTGATCTTTATTTAAATTGGTATCTTCTCCTATTATTCCAAATATAATCCATTCCGTTTTGGGTTCTATTCTTGACTTGAAAATCTTTGTAAATATATCAAATATATCACTCCAAAATTTATTCAACTTTGTACATCCAACAAATGAGTGTGTTATATTAGCGTTTTGAAACAAACATTTATCGCATCTGGGAGAGACGTTTGGATAAAATTTATTCAACCTCGTTTTTGAATAATATAGTCTATGTAATAATTTGAATTGAATTAAATTATGTCTTGCATTAATAGAACAGTTATGTGTATTCATCAAATATTTTTCCCATCTATCCTTCGAGATCTTTGTCATTAGCTCTTGTTCCCAATCTTCCCTTAATGCTTCTGTTGAGGGTGATTCTCTATTTAATATATTATTATAAAAGTATGATATTAATTTTTGTGAATCAGCCTTGATATTCATTGCTTCTTCTAAAGGATCTAAAAATATAGTTTGAAATCTATGTGTATGTTTCTTCATAAAGTCACATACCTGTATATATTTAAAATATTGATTATCCTTCAATTTAAATTTAAATTTTAATTGTTGAAATGATAACAGTTTGCCCACTTCATACATGTCCCCTACTTTCCTAATCCCCAGTCTATCCCATTGTTGATATGTGTTGTCGATGAGAGAAGGTTTGAATGCGGGGTTGTTCAATAGTGGGGTTAGTACTGATAAATTATTTAATTTCAAGGATGCTTTTATTTGTTTCCAAATTCTTATTATATTGTGAATAATTGGGTTCTTCTTATATATTATACTATTCAATTTTATCGGTGAGAGCAGGATCGTTCCTATATCGTGCGGATAGCACTCCTCTTTCTCCATTCTTATCCACTCCAACTGCTGAGTGGAACTATCTAGCCAGTATATTATGTTCTTAATATGCACTGCCCAGTAGTAATATATAAAGTTAGGTAATGATAAACCCCCCACTTCTTTAGATTTGCACAAATGCTTTCGTTGAATTCTATGTGTTCTGTAGTCCCATATAAAATTAGTGATAGTGGAATCTAATTTTTTGAAAAAATATTTTGGAATATATATTGGGATTGCTTGAAACAAATATATTAATTGTGGTAAGAAAGTCATTTTTATAGCGTTAATTCTACCTATCAATGAGAGTGGAAGCGTTTTCCAAAATTTAATCGTATCATTCAGTTTATTTAATAGTGGTATAAAATTGGCACTAAATAATGATTTGTGTCTTCTCGTAATTTGAATACCCAGGTACTTGAATTTTTCTGTTGCAATTTTGAAGGGGAATTTTAGTAAGTGTCTCGAATCCTGTGGTTTTAAAGACATAATTTCGCTTTTATTCCAATTTATTCTGTATCCTGAAAAAGAGCCGAATTCCTCAATTAGTGTTAATAAGGTGGGTATACTCGTTTGTGTATTAGTAATATATAAAAGGATATCATCAGCGTATAATGAAATTTTATTCTTTGAGTCCTTGCTGTTATATCCGTGAATATTCGGGTGATTTCTAATCCTTTCGGCCAGCGGTTCTATCATAAGGGCAAATAGCAATGGTGATAAGGCACACCCTTGCCTATTACCCCTTGATAAGTAAAATTTTGGAGATAGCGTATTGTTAGTTAATATTCTTGCCGTAGGTCTATCATAAAGTAGTTTAATCCATCTGATAAAATTCTCTCCCATATTAAATTTTTGGAGTACCTTGTATAAATACTGCCATTCTACTTGATCAAATGCCTTCTCTGCATCCAACGTGACCACTGAGATATCTTCATTGTCCTTCTTATGAGAGTACATTATATTAAAAAGCCTTCTCAAATTATTAAATGATTGTCTTTTGGGTATAAATCCCGTTTGATCCGTATTTATTAAATTGTTAATATAATTATTTAGCCTTCTAGCTAGAATCTTTGCTAAAATTTTCTGATCCGTATTTAGAAGTGATATAGCTCTATAAGAACCAGGCTCATCTAAATCTTTATCTTTTTTTTTTTGGTATAAGCGTTATTGTTGCTTCTGCTAGGGTTTCTGGTAGTTTATTTTCAGTATAAGCCTGCGTGTATAAATTAAATAATCTTGGTACAATAGACTCCTGAAATCTTTTATAAAATTCATTACTAAAGCCATCTGGTCCTGGGGTCTTCCCATTTTTCAATGAGTTTATTATTTGTTTTATTTCTTCACTAGTAATCCGTGCTCCTAATTGCTCTTGTTCTAAACTATCCAATTTTGGGAGCTTGCAATTATCTAAACAATTTGTAATTTTACTTACATCTGTCTTTATTTTGGATGTGTATAAATTATGATAAAATTGGGCAAACCTCTTATTAATATCCTTAGGCAATGTTAGCAACTCACCATTGTCCGATTTAATTTTTGTAATAGTTTTTTCCTTTTCTCGTTGCTTCAGTTGCCTCGCAAGCAGTTTATGTGGCTTATCCCCAAATTCGAAGTGTGCTTGTTTTGTAATTTGGAATAATCTTATTACTCTAGCCGATAATATTCTATTGACTTTATATTTCAGTAAAGTTATCTTATTATGTTTATTTATGGTTGGGTCAGTTGCATTGTCCAGTTCTAGTAATTTTATCTTCTGTTCTATCCGCTGAAGTTCTCTTTTATTTTCCTTATTTTGAAAACTTTGGTAAGAGATTATGACACCGCGAATATATGCCTTAAAGGTTTCCCATAATAGCGGTGCAGAAATACCCGGTGTGTCATTTATTTCGAAAAAAAGTTTTGTTTGTTCTTTTATATACTCATAACCCTGCGGGTTATTTAATATGTGTGCATTGAACCTCCAAAAAGGCTTTATACTCGGCATTCCCTCAATTTTAAGTATAAAAGTCAATGGTGAGTGATCAGAAATAATACTATTATGATATGATGGTTTATTCGTATACGGGATCAATTTTGTGTCCAGTAAGAAATAGTCAATTCGCGAATAAGTTTTGTGAACTGATGAATAAAATGAGTATTCCCTACCACTTGGATTTGCTATTCTCCAAACATCAGCTATGTTATTATTTTTTATATAAGTATTTAAAAATTCACAGGTCTTGGTTTTAACAAGACGCTTCCCTAGCTTTATTGATTTATCTAAATATGGATCTATAACACAATTGAAATCTCCCCCCATTATTATATTTTGAAAATTATGCTCTGCGATTAAATCTATTATTTTCCTAAAAAATTGTGGGTTATCAAAATTAGGCGCGTAAATATTTATCATAGTTAATGGTGTATTGTAAATTTCTCCTGTGACTATAACATATCTTCCCTCTTTATCAGATATGGAATTCTTTAATTTAAAAGGTATGCCCTTCCGAATTATAATGGCCGTGCCTCTTGCTTTAGAGGTGAATGAGGAGTAATAGGTTTGACCTATCCAATTTGCCCTTAATCTGATCTGAGTTTGTTGTTTCAAATGTGTCTCTTGTAGGAACGCAATATCCATATTTAATGATTTTAATTGTGCCAGAATTTTACCTCTTTTAATTGGCTCATTCGCACCTCTGATGTTCCAACTACAGAAGGTGAGACCTCCGGTATTTATTCGACTATTATCTTGCATTGGCTATTATTACCAGACTGTATGCTTCATGTGATGCAGCCAAGTACCTCAGAATCCCGAATCCAGAGTTGTCCTTCATAATTTCTACAGTAGTTCTACATCTCCTGACATTATTAAACATAATTGAGGGGAAGAGAAAAACATAAAATAAAGTGTACATAAAAATGATTAAATCATGCAACACATAATTGTGAATAAACAAAAAAAGTGAATGTAATTTATCAAAAAAGCGATAAATTACAAAAAAGCCACCTAAGGTAGCTAGATTTGTTTTAAATTTGACCTCCGTCGATGAAATTATGCACTGGGCCCTATCCCCCTGTTAGAATTTGACCCAACGTTAGTCGGTTCCCTCTAATTGTTACCAAAATTATCATATCAGGTCATCGCTGAGCAGTTTAAAATAGAATAAAATAAAAGGGAAGGTAGAAGATTTGGCTTAAAATAAAAATAATGATGGGTTAAAATACCTCATCAAAAATTACACTTTTCATTTACCTGTATGTTAGTTAATTCATTATTAGTATTTAGTAATTAAAATATATGTCTAACCTCCCCCACCCTTCTTGCTATATAGTTAATCGTGTTAGTATAGGACATTACGCCTTTAACGTTGGTTGAGTATATTGTGCGTAATTGGTTATTGGTTATTAGTTAGTTAGTTATATGTAAATAATAGGTCATATAGTGTGAAACAGATGCCTCTTATCATGGCCATTTCAAAAGGCGACAGTCTCATAGTTTTCCGTGCTTCAGAATTTGGTGATGTGCTTGCAACCTTGAGAGTTCCTATGTGCTTTCAGTTCAGAAGATTAGTTCGGCCCGTGTTATTAAATAGCACATTCTTTGCAGATAAGACTGTCTGGTAACTGTCTGAAGGTTTCGAGTGGTTTAATTTGAACAGAAAAAACGGTTTCCAGACAAAATGTCAATTAATCTGATCCTGATTGAATTTTGTTTAAAATCTCCTCGGCGTATTTGCAGGCAGCGTCCGGGTCGGTAAATGAGCGTTGCTTGCCCTTAAAAGTAATTAGCATTTTTGCTGGATAGATCACGCCATAACGAACTTCAGAATGTCCATATAAAACACTGCTTGCAGTTTTAAACTCGCGTCTTTTTGCCAGAATTTCCCGAGGGTAATCCCTGTAGAATCTTACGATATTATCAGCGAATGTAAGATTTTCTCCATATTTTATCTTCTTTAATAGAGTTTCCACAGTTGAAATATCTAGAAACTTTACAATAATTTGCCTTGGTTTAGCATTATCGTGTTTTTGGAGGCGACCCACTCGATGAGCCAGATCTATCTTTGGTTTTTCAGGAAGTTTGAAAACATCTTTAAGTAGATTAGTAATAAAATCACGCATTTGAAGGCCGTGTTCGGCACCCTCTTTAATTCCTACAAGTCTCAGATTTTGTCTCCTAGACCTGGCCTCTAAATCTTGACATTTCTCATTCAATTTATTCGTTAACTGCCAATTCGTATCGTGTTGTTTTTTCAGACCTGTTATCTCTTGGCTCATCTGTTCCATCTCACCCTCCATTTCTTCCATCAATTTTTCCGTGTCTGTTAATTGCTTCAGCAGGATGTCATGTTTGTTGTTGTAGTCTCTCCGCATACTTTCCATTTCCTTCGCTGTGCTGGACTCCAAATCTTTAAACTGCTGCTTCAGGGCTACATAAAGCTCTTTTACTTCGCCACAGCTCTTATCAATTTTCATAGAAAGATTGCCCTCCATAGTGGAGAAGTTATTCTGAATTGTAGAATTCATTTTGGCAAATTGCTGCTGAAGATCTTTACTAATCTCTTTAAGAATATTAGCTCTTACCGTTTCTTCCCAGCTTTTCATTTCTTTCTCCTTTGTATCACTTCTCGCAGCCATATCGCTTGTAGGTTGTTGAGGTTCCAGCTCCTCTTCCAAACTTTCAAACGAGAGTTCAGGGGTAGTTTCAAGCTCATCCAGAGCTTTTTGGAGCTGGAGACTGATTGTAGTTTTCTTGGGTCCTCTCTGACCTCTTCTCTTTCTCATCCAGTTTTTATGATAAGATCGTTTAAAATCCCAAAACCACCAGTATCGTTTGATGGAGTCAGTACCCTTGACGTTCAGCAAACCTGATAAGAATTTTTAACTCGTTCCTGGCATGGGAGTCGACTTTAAACGCGATTTGTCTGGAGGAGAGCTCAGTGCAGCTGCCTTCACTGCTTCATAGCAGCCACCGGAAGTCTGATTGATAGGTAGAATTAACGCTATAAAAATCACTTTCTTACCACAATTAATATATTTGTTTCAAGCGATCCCAATATATATTCGAAAATATTTAAAAAAAAACTAGATTCCACTATCACTAATTTTATATGGGATTACAAAACACATAGAATTCAACGAAAGCATTTGTGCAGATCTAAAGCAGTTGGGGGTTTATCATTACCTAACTTTATGTATTACTACTGGGCAGTGCATATTAAGAACATAATGTACTGGCTGGATAGTTCCACTCAGCAGTTGGAGTGGATAAGAATGGAGTAAGAGGTGTGCTATCCGCACGATATAGGAACGTTCCTGCTCTCACCGATAAAATTGAATAGTATAATATATAAGAAGAACCCAATTATTCACAATATAATAAGAATTTGGAAACATAAAAGTATCCTTGAAATTAAATAATTTATCAGTACTAACCCTACTATTGACCAACCCCGCATTCAAACCTTCTCTTATCGACAACACATATCAACAATGGGATAGATTGGGGATTAGGAAAGTAGGAGATATGTATGAAGTGGGCAAACTGTTATCATTTCAACAATTAAAATTAAAATTTAAATTGAAGGATAATCAATATTTTAAATATATACAGGTATGTGACTTTATGAAGAAATGTACACATAGATTTCAAACTATATTTTTAGATCATTTAGAAGAAGCAATGAATATTAAGGCTGATTCACAAAAATTAATATCATACTTTTATAATAATATATTAAATAGAGAATCACCCTCAACAGAAGCATTAAGGGGAGATTGGGAACATGAGCTAATGATAAAGATCTCGAAGGATAGATGGGAAAAGTATTTGATGAATACACATAACTGTTCTATTAATGCAAGACATAATTTAATTCAATTCAAATTATTACATAGACTATATTATTCAAAAACGAGGTTGAATATTTATCCAAACATCTCTCCCAGATGCGAAAAATGTTTGTTTCAAAACGCTAATATAACACATTCATTTGTAGGATGTACAAAGTTGAATACATTTTGGAGTGATATATTTGATATATTTACAAAGATTTTCAAGTCAAGAATAGAACCCAAAACGGAATGGATTATATTTGGAATAATAGGAGAAGATACCAATTTAAATAAAGATCAAAATGTTTTTTTAAATTATGGGTTAATAATTGGAAAGGAATTGATACTTAAATTTTGGAAAAATACAACCATACCAACTGTTAAAATGTGGATTAGGGATATGATGGACAAAGCACGCCTTGAAGAAATGAGACTCCGACTAATAGATAAATATGACCAATTCTTAATGAGTTGGTCTCCTTTCATCGACTTTTTGGAATCATGTGATGCAGTGGTACCGTAAAGATTGCTGATTTCAGTTCATGACGCGGATAGATCTACATCTCCGAACAGATTTGAAAAATTCTCTTTTAAAGAGCCTTCTCTTCTATTTCTACTTTCCACTTTCTCTCTTTCTTTTTTTATATTTTTTATATACACACTTCACGTTTTTCTTCTCTCTACCATCTATTTTTCCACTTTTTCCTCTTTCTATTGTTTTCTTTTTCTTGGCTTGCTTACTTCCTTCTCATAACATAAAACTAGAGTTTGTTCATAGAATGGATTACGGTATTACATAGTTGGCACCTAAAATTAAGTTCCACTGTACTGTTTTGTGCTGTATTAACTTCTAATAAAATAAACAAAACAAAAAATAAAAAAATAATAAAAATAAAAAGAGCGCATCGTCGGATTTAGGGACAATTTCTTATCAGCCGTCTGAAGAGACCTCCTGTAATCTCAAATATATAGCCTAATCTGGACATATACACTTGTTTTTATTGAACTGGTGCGCTACAATGCCGAGATCTGTAAATTTTACGCTCTGCATCTTCGCGTGTATTGCACTTGAATTTACCTTGAATGTGTTTATGTGAGGTACATATGAATTATTTGGATAGCAGGCAAAGCATACAATTCAATGTGTCTCGTTAAACGCGAAATGGATAAACCGACGAACCTTATGGCTATATTCACGGCTGAAATTGCGTATCCTTCCTGACTGCATCTAGTATTCAAACCTGTTATCTGTAATGGAGGGTGGAAACAGGTGGTGAATTTTTTACAGTAAGTGCGGCTATATTCCTGAGATGTATGCGGTAAATAGGTACGTGGATAGCCGGCAACTCGGATTACATTTCTAACTAGATCAGGTGTGCAACGGGTGAATGGGGGAGCGGGAGTGAGAGTCTGAGTGAGCCCCTCGTGCACATAATTGGAACTTTCATAAAAGCCCGTCGCGAGACAGTCCTACTTGAATCCACAACTTCACTTATTGGTAACTTTACCTATTAATGCACAAAAATAGATACGTATTTCCTGCCAACACACCTGAGCATCGGGGAACGGTCATTAAAATCACCAGGAAATGATTTACTGAGAGATCGTCATAATCTGCAGCCATCGTCTATGGTATGTAAATCATTGACAGGGCTTCCTAATCTTTATTGGGAGATCAAATAACCACCTGAATTAGGTGGACAACATAGTTCACATAGTAATGAGCCGGAGGGGGGGTTATTGGGGGAAGAGAAGAGGGTTCGGAAGGAGGGAGAAAGCAAGGGCAATCTAAAATTAGATAAGTCAATGTTCATACCGCTGGGGTGTAAACTACCCAAGCGAAATATGAGGTACTGTTCCTCCAATTTGCGCTGGGCCTCACTCGGGCAACAGAGGAGACCCACGCCAGAAAGGTCAGATTGGGAATGGGAGGGGAAGTTGAAGTGCTGGGCCATCGGGAGATTAGATTGGTTAAAACGGACTAAGCTATTGAACGGTTATATTTATTGTAAATCATTTACTGTAATTGGTGAGGCCAATTCTGGAGTATGGTGTACAATTTTGGTCGCCTAATTATAGGAAAGATGTCAACAAAATAGAGAGAGTACAGAGGAGATTTACTAGAATGTTGCCTGGGTTTCAGCAACTAAGTTACAGAGAAAGGTTGAACAAGTTAGGGCTTTATTCTTTGGAGCGCAGAATGTTAAGGGGGGACTTGATAGAGGTTTTTCAAATGATGAGAGGGATAGACAGAATTGACGTGGAAAAGCTTTTCCCACTGAGAGTAGGGAAGATTCAAACAAGAGGACATGACTTGAGAATTAAGGGACTGAAGTTTAGGGGTAACATGAGGGGGAACTTCTTTACACAGAGAGTGGTAGCTGTGTGGAATGAACTTCCAGTGAAGGTGGTGGAGGCAAGTTCGTTTTTATCATTTAAAAATAAATTGGATAGTTATATGGATGGGAAGGGAATGGAGGGTTATGGTCTGAGCGCAGGTATATGGGTTTAGGGGAGATTATGTGTTCGGCACGGACTAGAAGGGTCGAGTGCGTAGGGCGATTGTAATGTGTGTTTGTAGAGCTGCTTTTGTGTCTTCTGCGCACATAGTCGCCTGGGTTGTACCTCATCTTGGTCAAGTTCTGCCAGACGCAGGAAAGTATTAGTAGAGGGAAAGTGATCGGATCTCTGTTGAAGGACCAAACGGAGGGTGTTGCGGCTTTTCTAGTGGGGATTGGAGGTGTAGACGGACTGGACGTTCATGATGAACATGAGGCAGTGGAGAACTGGAAATTGAAATATATTAAGGAATTGAAGTGCGTGTGAGATATCTTGTAAGTCGGTGGGAGCGACTGGGCAAGTGATAGGACGGGATCGAGTTACGGGACGATGTGTTCTGTGGGTCAGGCAGTGGTTTGCTGGGCGTATTCCTGTTTGTGGATTTCCGTGAGGAAATATAGAGGACAATGCAAGGCTGTGGAACGATGAGGTTGAAGGTGTATTTATTTCTGAATAAATAAACCCTGAATACATATTTTTTTTGATATAGATTATCCGTAAAACATGATGGGTGCAGTGGGTTCGTAACAAATTTGCGACAGGGACGTTAAAATAAACACTTAAAATAATATAATTAACCATATAACCTTATACAGATACTAGTTTGCAACGAAGATAGACACAAATTACTGAGCTGTGTCAGGCAGCATCTGTGGAAAAAAAACAATGATACGTTTCGGGTCGAGACCCTTCTTCAGACTGAGGTTCAGGGAAGAGGGAAACTAGAAGTATGGTATGATAGTTCTAGTTTCCCTCTTTATTGACTTTGTTTAAAGAAGGATCTAGACCCGAAACATCATCTATTACATCTCGTCAGTTCACTTTCATTTCACTGCACATCTCGTATGTATATGTGACAAATAAACTTGACTTGACTTGACTCACCAGAGATGCTGCCTGACCTGATTTGTTACTCGGGCATTTTTTGTCCTTTCCGTAAAGAAGATATCCGTGATTTCCAATTATACTTAAGAGGTTATGGGAGAAGGGTATTTGCTTTCCTCTTATCTTGGTTTCTAAAATCTTCAGTTGAATTTCGTTACTGAAAAGGCATAATTCAATCATTTCGCCAAAGTATTGATGACATTTTGTGTAAACTTTCTTTGCCTTCACCAGGAGACATTAATCTGATGCTATAGTGGACAGCAATCACGGTGTGTAGATGTAATAATTACAACGCTGGTGCCGAATCTGTGGAATCATATTCGATATAATATATACTAAAAAATATGGTGAGATAAGAGAAAAGCAATCTCCCGATAGGCAAGAGAAACCCTCTCTTGAATATTTATCTCGTAGCTCATGAGACGGTTAAACAGATTTACATTGTTTACACAGCAAACCATTTAATGTAACGAGATAACTCACGCCATTCTTCAGCTCCTCCCTGAATTTCCTCAGTGTCAATACATAGATACATGTGTTGCTACAGGAACTGATTAACAGGAAAATAAACCCGAATTGTTGCATAATATATGTCGGCGTGCTGAAATATTTGTCCGCGTAGTTATAGTTTACCACTTGCCAGTTCAGAGAATGTACGACATAGGGCATCCACAATACTGTGAAAGTGGCTGATATAGCGAACAACAAAATCATTGACTTTCTGCGATTCTCCACCTCTGGATCCTTCTCAATCGCACTGCTGTTCCGGAGTCCCCGACGGACTCTATTCGCTGCAATAATGTACCTGACGGTTAAAGCATTCAACAGAAGAATTAAAAATATTGGCACAAGCGGCGTCATAATACTATCAAATGACTCATAGGCTCGCCAAACGGAGGATGTAAAGTATTCGGCTTTTGGAACGCAGCGGCGTGGATCCACTACAAAGTAAAATGGAAATGACTGAGCACAGCTCAGTAGGCCCACTGTTCCTATGACCACACATGATGTTCTTTCGGTGCAATATCGATTACGCAGCTTTTGACAGCAGATGGCGATGAAGCGATCAAACGTGAATGCAACCGTGTACCATACAGAACAATCATTGGCAACCATCCCCAGAACAAGTGTCACAGAACATGCGGGTGGTACGAGCAAGAAATTTGCAAATAAATAGATATAATTGATCTTCTCCAAAATAACAGCAATGACAACCACCATCAGATCTGCTGCCGCCATGGCCACGAAATAGCGGGTAATGCATTTTGAGAGTCCACATTTGGCGCGGCACATGATGACAATTGCCGTTAAATTAACTGAAAGAAATGAAAAATATAGAATTACTTTCACAATTTGTCACATGACCTGGGCAGCCAGAGTACAAATGAAGACCAACACAGCAGATGTTTATTCTGACCACCTACAAATTCTGTGTCGAGGCTTGTATATCAATGCTCCCAATGCTCCTGCATTTTACTCTATCCGTCGAATATGTTCAAAAGTCATAGGAGCATAATTAGGCCATTCGATCCACTTAGTCTACTCCACCATTCAATAATGGTTGTTCTATCTTTCCCTTTCAACCACTTTCCTGCCTTCACCCCATATTATGTGATACCGTTATTAATCATGAACCAAAACATTTTGGTGTTGATAATCTGTTACGCACCATCCACATTTATACGACAGTTCAGAAGGCATATTGCATCGTCAATATTTCCTTGGGATAATGAAAAAAAAAATCGGCATTCTTTGCTGTCTCTTACAAACTATTACAGATTCATCAGATTCACCAGAGAAAGCATACTGTCGGGTTCATCAGATACTTTGGAAGCAGCTGTTCCCAAGACAGGAAGCTGCAAGACATTGCAGCGAGCTGTAGATGTCGACAAGTCCAAGTAAGGGAGGGAGTGTTTTATGGGTGGAATGGGACGAGTTGACCATTGAGTTGCGGAGGGAACGGTTTCTGTGAAAAGCAGAAAGGGGTGGAGATGGCAAGATGTGCCCAGTAGTGGGATCCCTTGGGAGGTGGCGAAGATGTTGGAGGATTATATGCTGTGTGTGACGGCTGATGGTGTGGAAGGTGAGGACAAGCGGGGCTCCGCCATTTTTACGAATGGGGGGATGGGAGCAAGAACGGGGCTGCGGTATATAGAGGGGCCCTAGATAGGGCCTCTTCAATAAAGGAAGAGGGGAACCCCAGTTTCCCAAAGAGTGAGGACATCTCCGATGACCTGTTATGGGCGCAGATGCGGCATGCACGGAGGAATTGGGCTGAGGTGATTGATGCGTTACATGAATCAGTTTGGGAAGAAGGGTGGTCTAGATAGTATGGGAATCAGTGATTTGTTAATAGATGTTCTAAAATTAGTATCTGACATGTAATAGTATTATCTGATAAGCTTGGATATCAAGAGCAACAATTGTTTTCACTGTACATCGTTACATGAGACAACAACAAACCTAATCCAAAACCGGTACCGTGCCTTCTACCCACCAAGTCAATTTTGCGTCCAGTTTATAATAAAGCGGCACATCCCTTGTGTTTTAGCACACTGGATCAACCTGCCATGCGGGAGTTTTTCAAAATTCTTACCACTATGCATATAGGTAACATTTACACCCCAACCTTCATCCATCTCCTTGGCTATCATCTCAAACATGCAATTGAGTATTCGAGATTTGATTTCTCTTCCGTAGAAATACATATATGAAAGGTTTAGAGGCATATGGGCGATGCGCTGGCAGGTGGTACTAGTGAAAATGGGGCATTATGGTCAGCATGGGCGATTTTGGCCGAATATCCTGTTTCTATGCCGCATAACAATATAGTTATGATTTTTAAATCACGTTGACCTCTCCGTGATTAGTACTGATTTTCCATCTGTGCCTCAGAATCTGCACCATAACTTTGCTACCAGTGATAAAGCGCGTTCGTTCTTCAATCTTGAAACATTTTCCCTTCTGAAGCAGAGCACAGTATTACAATTTCAGTACATTTCCACGCCTTGATGGCGCCGGGACTGATTGACGCCAGAGATAGATAACCGGGCCCAGAGTTCACTCTGCAGTGACTTGGATTTCGAATTGTGATGGCCTGTCAGACTTCCCAGGAGATAATATTAGGGGGAAATCAAACGAACTGTTCTATTTGTTACTTGATGTAAATATTTCTGGAATAGAGCATCTTCCATTTCTAAAAGCACACATCCATATTGCATAATATGGCAATTCCGTAATACATATAAATGTCTGAAAGAATTGAAAATCTCATTCAAACGTTCATCAACACTTAAAAAATGCAAGTACCATAAATTAAAATCCTTAGAAAAAAATGTTTCCCTTTGCAGTTTCCACCGACAGAATTCACGCAATGACGTGAAAACATAGATAGCGGGGAAGGAGTATTCTACGGTGCAGAAAGCGCAATATTAAAGACGGAGGAACACCAACAGCATCAAGATCCAGCACCTTACCAGGGACACCTGCTGCTGCAAGAACTGGGTAATACATTCTCATCATGGTGTAAATTATTGGATATTCCATTGTCTGGCTGAAGTAGCGATCAGTTGTGCAAAACGTTACTACTCGCTACATTTTCTGTTGCGGGTACATTTTATATAACATTACGGATGACAATTGCGGCAATTAGCGTCTTCCTCAGTCACATCAGCAACGGTCACTGAACAAACAATTAGGATCAACTATTTTTACACATTGTGCAATAATGCAATATATGTAACCCTTCAAATGACATTATAAACAATTTGAATCAATGTGTGATAAGTTTTGAAAATAGGAATTCGCTCTGTGGGTATCAAACGGATTTGCATGATCAAGCCGACAATTTCGCAGATATGATGTGTGACGAAAATGGTCATATACTATCTTAAATGGTAGAGCCTCAAGAAAATCTGATTCTATATTGTCTGATAAAGGCATGAACTCGCTCTTACTCCAGTTGACTGAGTATCCAGAAAGCTTGCCAAATGATTTAATAAAATCTAAAAAGGGAAGAACAGAGGCTTCTGGATCGGAGAGATATGGTAATGTGTCATCGGCGTAAAGCCCCACACGACTTTCCACATTCCCCACCTTTATACCCCTGATGTTTGGGTGACTCCTGATACCTATTGCGAGGGGCTCCAGAGCAATATCAAAGAGTAGGGGGGACAGAGGATCTCCCTGTCTGACCCCACGTCGTAAGTCAAAAGGTCCAGAATTATCATTATTACTGAGGATGGATGATGTCGGACAAAGATACACCATTTTGACCCACGCAATAAAGGAATCCCCAAATCCAAATCTTTTAAGTGTTTCAAACATATAGGGCCACTCTATCTGATCGATCGCTTTTTCGGCGTCTAAGGATAAGATGGCCGCTCTAGAACCCTGCCTCTTGGTGGAACTATATAAATTATTCAGGAGTCGACGCACATTACAAAACGAAAATCTACCTGGAATAAACCCTGTTTGATCAGGGTGTATAATTGATGAAACATGCTTCCCCAGTCTATTAGCTAGTATTTTTGTGATAGCCTTTTGATCAAAGTTGAGGAGAGCAATAGGGTGATTTCACCAAAGGTCAAATGAGCGTAGATCCCCCCTCACGTGACCGAAAATTCTGACTGGAGGACATCTCTCAGTTTGGTACATGTAAGTGAATGGGGAAACACGCACTTTCCCACCCGTTAAAAACATGGAAAACGGCCGATTTTTGAGCTGAAATTTTCTGTGCTAGTCGGGGTGACAGTGAAGCACAGCAACCTAAATTTTCAGGCAAAACAAAAGATAGAAAGTGACGTAATTACAAGAGGGAACTGAAGGTAGAAAGCCGCGGAAATGAACAGCTGACAATTGCCGTGGTGATTTTAAGATCCAAAATATCGGGAATTATCGCATTTGTTCGCTAAATTTCATCAAAACTAAGGCATTATTAACTTAGTTTTGATGAAATTTAGCGAACAAAATTTAGGTCGCTGTGCTTCACTGTCACCCCGACTAGCACAGAAAATTTCAGCTCAAAAATCGGCCGTTTTCCATGTTTTTAACGGGTGGGAAAGTGCGTGTTTCCCCATTCACTTACATGTACCAAACTGAGAGATGTCCTCCAGTCAGAATTTTCGGTCACGTGAGGGGGGATCTACGCTCATTTGACCTTTGGTGAAATCACCCTATAGGCCTGTAGCTACCAGGTTCCGTTTTATCCTTGTCTTTTTTTAACAGGACACATATATTTGCCTCGTACAGGGACTTCGGAAACCTGTTATTCTTAATCGAATCATTGATCATCCTAATTAGGAGTGGGACAAGCGACTTATGAAATGCCTTATAGAATTCGCAACCAAATCCACCCGGTCCAGCCGCTTTACCGGAGGGTAAAGATTTAATAGCCTCAACTAGCTCGCTTTCTAAGAAATTTGAATCCAGTTCTAGCCTGGCTGATTCATCTAGTTTTGGCAAACTGAGAGAGTCAAAGAATCCTGCAAAATCTACATTAGTGGCCCGCGTTTTAGGAGTATATAATTCTGAATAAAATACTTTGAAGCGGTTGTTTATTTCTTTGGGATTGGTAAGCAAATCACCCGTTTTGGATTTGATTTTATGGATCGCTAGGATTACATTTCTAACTAGATCAGGAGTGCAACGGGTGAATGGCGGAGTGGGAGTGAGTGCTAAGTGAGCCCCTCGTGCACATACTTGGAACTTTCCTAAAAGCCCGTCGCGAGACAGTCCTACTTGAATCCACAACTTCACGTATTGGTAACTTTACCTATTAATGCACAAAAATAGATACGTATTTCCTACCAACACACCTGAGCATCGGGGAACGGGCATTAAAATCACCAGTAAATGATTTACTGAGAGATCATCATCATCTGTAGCCATCGTCTATTCACAGGACTTCCTAATCTTTATTGGGAGCTCAAATAACCACCTGAACTAGGTGGTCAAAAGAGTACGCATAGTAATGAGCGGGGGGGGGGGGGGGGGGGGGGGGGGGGGTGGGGGGGGGGGGGGGGGGGGGGAGGGGCGGTATTGGGGGAAGGGAAGAGGGATCGGAAGGAGGGAGAAAACAAGGTCTGTTTAAAATTAGTTACGTCAATTTTCAAACTGCCCCAGCGAAATATGAGATACTGTTCCTCCAATTTGCGCTGGGCAGGAGGCCCAGGAAAGAAAGGTCAGAGGAGGTCCAGGGCAGAAAGGTCAGATTGGGAATGATATGTAATGGGAGCTGAAGTGCTGGGCCATCGGCAGATTAGGTTGGTTAAGACGGACTGAGCTATGGATCGGTTCTATTTATTGTAAATGATTTACAGTAATTATATTATTTTAACTGTTCATTTTAACGCCGCCAGTCGCAAACTTGTTACCAACCCACTGCACCCATCATGTTTTACGGATAATCTATATCAAAACATATTCATTCAGGTTTTATTTATTCAGAAATAAATGCAGCCTTCAACCTCATCGTTCCCCAGCCTTGCATTGTCCTCTTTATTTCCTCACGAAAATCCACAAACAGGAATACGCCCGGCAAACCACTGCGTGACCCACGGAACACATCGTCACGTAACTCGATTCCGTCCTATAACTCCTTGCCCAGTCGTTCCCACCAACGTACAAGATATCTCACACGCCCATCAATTCCTTAATATATTTTAATTTCCAGTTCTCCGCTGCCTCGTGTTCATCATGAACGTCCAGTCCGTCTACACCTCCAATCCCGATTAGAAAAGCCGCAACACCCTCCGTTTGGTCCTTTAACTGAGATCCGATCAATTTACCTCTATTAATACTCTCCTGCGTCTTGCAGAACTTGACCAAGATGGCGTACAACCCAGGCGACTATGTGCGCAGAAGACACAAAAGCAGCTCTACAAACACAAATTACAATCGCTCTATACTCTTAAATCTCCCTTCTTGAAACGTAATGTCCTTATTATGTATCTATACACTATAAATGGGTCGATTGTAATTATGTTTTGTCTTTCTGCTGACCGGTTAGCACGCAACGAATGTGTTTCACAAACCTCGGTACACGTCACAATAAACTAAACGGATCTGAAGTGAACGGAAAGACGGTCCCAGAGTTGCTGCCTTATCTGTAAGCTACTCCAGAATTGTTCATATTTTGTGTTTTAATTATTTAGCTCTTGTGGACTTATGATCCTGTAGTAATAGGTTCGCATTTAGTCCAAAACTTCATTTTCTGCCCTAAAATAAAAACTTTGCACTAAAATCAATAATCTCCCTTGATCCTAAACGCCGTCGTTGGGGGGAAACGTCAAACGTGGCTGTATGGTTGTAGTCTGATGACCAGTTTGACGGGTTTCTGTTACAAATAACTCGACAGTCCACCAGATTTAGAGGGCCAAAAATGAAGAGAGTTCTCAGATAGCTATTTGAATAATGGATTCGGCCTGGTAAGTGATTTGAAGTGTAATCACATTGACAGGGGAATGCCGCAGTGCGTAGATTCAATTTCTTAATTGTCGTAAGGAACGTTCACTTCAACAATCAATTGACAAAGTTGACAAATATGGACAGGTCAGTGATAATGTATACATGGAGTTTTAGCATTGGACCAGGCCTTGAATGGTGGGTTGATTCAAGAGACTTAGATGGACGGAATATCATGCTTAATAGATCGTTTTGATTCAGAACTGGCTAATCGAGAGTTGTGGTGGGGTAGAAAAGAACTGCAGATGCCTGTTGAAATAGAAGGTATACACAAACTGCTGGCATATCTCAGCGGGGCAGCACCTCTGGAGAGAAAGCATGGGTGACGTTTCTCGTCAAGACCCTTCTTCAGATTTTGGTGGAAGAGTGTTACGCGGGCGTTGCGGATGACTACTGGATCGCGGGTAGTGAGGAAGGTTGTCGGTGTATACAACATTAGACAAAGGACAATAGACAATAGGTGCAGGCGTATTAATGTATTAATGAATACATTTATTTAACAAAATATTAACTAATTAATCCTTCAGTAGTTTTCAAACAGGAATTTGAGAAGTAGAAACGTTGTCTCAGTTCCAGCCGGTCAACACTAGCTGTGGCTCTGTTCAATCTTTTTTGTTGATTTTGTAGTGGACAACTTCAGACCAGTCGACAGGTAGATGTGAATTCAAATCCACAGACCAGACAGCAAGTTCGGTACACAGCGGTACACAGAAAGCTGCCACACACGCAGACATTATTATCTGCTTATTTATCAATTAAATGAAGAGGGCATATCTCCTATCGTGCAGTTTAAACCTGCCAGCGGTACAAACTGAAATAAACACTTAAATGAGCAGGGACTGTTATTAAAATTATTCCCCACAGGACAAAGGGCTCAGTTACCTATCTCCCCCTTTCTCAGATCTGAAGCTGCACTTTAATTTTTCGTATTATGTGTTTTTATTTCAATTATATGCCGGAGAGTGGCAATTAGTATTTTTAACAACTGTTGATTAAGATGAAAATAACAAATTAATGCAACTTCACTTGTCGTGTGTACCAGCAGCACGATGGGGTTAGTGCTCATTACAGATAAGATTAACTATTGATACTGTACTTCAGTTAACCCTTTATATCAAACATTTGAACTAAAAAGAAGTGGTTCTTTATTTTACATCATATCAAATGTAAAACATAGCAGTTAGATTCAATTAGATCATGTCACTGCTTATCCAGACCCATCACTGTTTTTTCACTCCCTTTGTGTGAAAAATGAACCCTCAGATTCCTATTCAATCTTCCCCCTCATCTTGAACCTGTTGCCAGGATCTTGATTCCCCTACTCTATTCGTTGACCCGATCCATATCTCTAATTATTTCAATCGCCACTAAAAGATCACAACTCATCCTCCTGTGCACCAAGGATGGGCAGGTATTCCACACCAAAGGTGGAGCAATCTTTACATAAGAGATGGTAGGGGCAGATACAATCACAGCAAATAAACAACATTTGGACAGCTGTTTGTCTTGGATAGGAATGGAGGGAAATGGGACAAATACAAGTGAATGAGATCACCATAGATAGGCGCTTCGTTCTGCATGGACACTTCGGGCCGAAAGGCCTGTTTCCCACCCATTTGACACACCACTGGAATCACTGGTTCTGTAATCTCTAATGTGCTCTGTCATCGGCCTCCCCAGTTGTAGCCACATAGCAGACACATCACTGACTGCACACCAGTGGCGATACTGTATTGGGTGGTGGTGTCACTGAAAACAGAGGTGCATCGTTCATCTCCATCGCAAGTGTCCAACAGGTGCTTAACTGTCCGCAAACTAAACTCTAGCCTGGAAATCCAAGGAATAAACATCATTAGGGTTGGATTGTTTTCAAAGCTGCAGATTAGATAACAAAATGATATAACTGTCTGTCATATACGTTGGTCATTTCAATATGGCCATGATTATTGAAGTGTTTCTTTCAGTTTCCATGTATACCAGACAGACACAGCAGGAACGGAGCCTCGCTCTCTTGAATTCATTGATAAATAGGCACAGAAACACAGACTGAATTCACTGGATTAGATATCAAAATGATATAACTGTCTGTCATATACGTTGGTCATTTCAATGCCCAGAGGCCCAGGAGACGTTGGTGAGGGAGGAGCGACCTCCGTGCGGTGAGTTAAAAATACCCATCGTGGGGCTTCTTTCAACATTCCATTCGCAGATCACACTTCAAATTAAGGGGGGTGGTGGAAGCCTCTGATTGGTCGAACGGACTAGAGGAAGCAGCTGATTGTCTTGTATCCCGGGTAAGGCTTTATTGTATTCAGATAAGGGGGAGAATGAGGGCCAGGGCAGTATACTGTTCTGGATGTCAGATGTGGGAGGTCATGGAGTCTGTGTGCCCTCCAGACGTCCACATCTGCGTGAGGTGCGTTGAGATGGGTCTCCTAAGGGACCGTGTTAGGAACCTGGAATAGCAACTCGATGACCTCTGTCTGCTCAGGGAGAGCGAGGAGGTCATAGACAGGAGTTACAGGGAGGTGGTCACTCCAAGACTACGGGAGACAAAAAAAACTGGGTCACAGTTAGGAAGGGCAACGGGCAGAGGCAGTGACTAGTGAGTACCCAGGTGGCTGTACGCCGTGAAAATAAGTACTCATGTATGAGTAAGGGTGGGGGAGACAGCCTACCTGCGGGCAGCGACAGCGACCGGGCCTCTGGCACAAAGACGGGTCCTGTTGCTCAGAAGGGTAAGGAAAAGAAGAGGAGAGCAATTGTAATAGGGGACTCTATAGTCAGGGGGTCGGATAGGCGATTCTGTGGACGAAAACAGGAGACCCGGATGGTAGTTTGCCTCCCTGGTGCCAGGGTCAGGGATGTGCCTGAACGTGTCCAAGAAATCCTGAAATGGGAGGGAGAGGAGCTTGAGGTTGTGGTACATATAGGTACCAACGACATAGGTAAAAAAAAGAGAAGAGATCCTGAAAGAAGAATTTAGGGAGTTAGGTAGAGAGTTAAGGAAAAGGACTGCAAAGGTGACAATCTCAGGATTACTGCCTGTGCTACGCAACAGTGAGAGTAGGAATGGAGCGAGGTGGAGGGTAAATGGGTGGATGAGGGACTGGTGCGGCGGGTATGGATTCAAGTTTCTGGATCATTGGGACCTCTTTTGGGAAAGGTGCGACCTGTACAGAAATGACGAGTTGCACTTGAAATCGAGGGGGACCAATATCTAGGCGGGGAGATTTGCAAAGGCTACTGGGGAGACTTTAAACTAGTATGGTTGGGGGGAGGGACTCAAATTGGGAAAGCTAGCAGCCAGTGTGTGAGGCAGGAGACAGAGAATGGTACCACTCTGACCCAAAATGTAGGGGAGAGAGAAGAAAAATACAATAAACAGAGAATAAAAGAGGGTGGGTTTCTTAAATGTGTATATTTTAATGCCAGGAGCATTGTAAGAAAGGTGGATGAACTTAGAGCCTGGATTGACACCTGGAAGTATGATGTTGTGGTCAAAGATCCTAGAGGAGTAAGATAGACCACTCCTCCGAAATCCAATGGACTGGCGTGTAGTACGTGACGGAACGTCACGGCCGCCATTTTTTAATGCGACACGCGACTTCCGGTATGCCACCCGCTGTGATCCAAAGCAAAGATCCTCGAGTATCTTGTAACGGGAACAGCCCCCTCCTTTGCGTAGTTTCCCTTGCATTGTATTGCTTTAACACACACTGCACAAAATTAAATTTAACGTATATATATTTTACATATTTATAT
Organism: Leucoraja erinaceus; assembly: GCF_028641065.1. NCBI lineage: Eukaryota > Metazoa > Chordata > Chondrichthyes > Rajiformes > Rajidae > Leucoraja > Leucoraja erinaceus. The sequence goes on from NW_026576337.1 coordinate 81,812, forward strand.
GAATGTGTGTCTGTGTGTGAGAGGCAAGTTAGAGATAATTAAGTTTATTCTCATGGATCTGAAGCAACTTTGATTTAAATAATCACTATTAATTTATTTGTCTTGTAAGATGATATACATAAACCATAAAGGCAATTATGTATATAATTATATAGTAATAATATATATATGCATATATATATATTTATACACACATATATATATATACACATACATATATAAACACATACATATATACACACATACATATATACACATACATACATACGTATACACATACATATGCACACATACAAATACACGCATACATATGGATACATTTATATGCATACATACACACATATAAACATATATATACATACATATATACACACATATACATATACATGCATATATACACATACATGCATATATACACATACATATATATTTATACATATGATTAACATGTAGAGGAACCAACGAGAGAGCAGGCTATTTTAGACTGGGTATTGAGTAATGAGGAAGGATTAGTTAGCAATCTTGTTGTACGTGCCCCCTTGGGCAAGAGTGACCATAATATGGTGGAGTTCTTCATTAGGCAGGCAGTGACTAGTGGGGTACCGCAAGGCTCAGTGCTGGGACCCCAGCTATTTACAATGTATATTAATGATCTGGATGAGGGAATTGAAGGCAATATCTCCAAGTTTGCGGATGACACTAAGCTGGGGGACAGTGTTAGCTGTGAGGAGGATGCTAGGAGACTGCAAGGTGACTTGGATAGGCTGGGTGAGTGGGCAAATGTTTGGCAGATGCAGTATAATGTGGATAAATGTGAGGTTATCCATTTTGGTGGCAAAAACAGGAAAGCAGACTATTATCTAAGTGGCGGCCAACCAGGAAAAGGGGAGATGCAGCGAGACCTGGGTGTCATGGTACACCAGTCATTGAAAGTAGGCATGCAGGTGCAGCAGGCAGTGAAGAAAGCGAATGGTATGTTAGCTTTCATAGCGAAAGGATTTGAGTATAGGAGCAGGGAGGTTCTACTGCAGTTGTACAGGGCCTTGGTGAGACCACGCCTGGAGTATTGCGTACAGTTTTGGTCTCCAAATCTGACGAAGGACATTATTGCCATAGAGGGAGTACAGAGAAGGTTCACCAGACTGATTCCTGGGATGTCAGGACTGTCTTATGAAGAAAGACTGGATAGACTTGGTTTATACTCTCTAGAATTTAGGAGATTGAGAGGGGATCTTATAGAAACTTACAAATTCTTAAGGGTTACACAGAAAAGCTGGAGAAACTCAGCGGGTGCAGCAGCATCTATGGAGCGAAGGAAATAGGCAACGTTTCGGGCCGAAACCCTTCTTCAGACTGATCGGGGGTGGGGGTAGGTGGGGACAAGAAAGGGAAAAGGAGGAGTAGCCAGAAGGCTGGAGGGTGGGAGGAGACTGCAGGGGAGCTGAGGAAGGGGAGGAGACAGCAAGGACTAACAAAATTGGGAGAATTCGATGTTCAATTCTTAAGGGGTTGGACAGGCTAGATGCAGGAAGATTGCTCCCGATGTTGGGGATGTCCAGGACAAGGGGTCACAGCTTAAGGATAAGGGGGAAATCCTTTAAAACCGAGATGAGAAGAACCTTTTTCACATAGAGAGTGGTGAATCTCTGGAACTCTCTGCCGCAGAGGGTAGTCGAGGCCAGTTCATTGGTTATATTTAAGAGGGAGTTAGATGTGGCCCTTGTGGCTAAGGGGATCAGAGGGTATGGAGAGAAGGCAGGTACGGGATACTGAGTTGGATGATCAGCCATGATCATATTGAATGGCGGTGCAGGCTCGAAGGGCCGAATGGCCTACTCCTGCACCTAATTTCTATTTTCTATGTTTCTATTATTTTCCAACGATCAATAGATTTACGATCAGTTCCTGTGGATTGGAGGATAGCTAATGCTATCCCACTTTTCAAGAAAGGAGCGAGAAAGAAAACGGGGAATTACAGACCAGTTAGCCTGTCTTTGGTGGTGTGAAAGATGCTGGAGTCAATTATTAAAGATGTAATCATGGGGCATTTGGATAGCAGTAAAAGGATTAGTCCAAGTCAACATGCATTTATGATTTTACAATGCATTTAAGCCTCTCCCATTTTTATGAGATGCATTCCTGGAATATGTAGGAAGTTTATTGTAACCTAGTGCTACTTGCCTGAACAATGGAAGATATATCACTTAAATGCAATTGTTTTCAGTTGTGTGGAGAGACCTGTATATTGAAAATGCGTTTTGCCTCTAATATGTCAATTTACCTTAAATGTAGAAGAGCTTATTAAAATCTTCTTACAAAGACCATTAAGTATTTTCTTTCTATCCTCTTTTGGACCCAAGGCATAGCAGAGCTGCCAACTCTCACGAAGAGGCAAGGGAGGGAGAGATGGAAGGGAGGGAGAGAGGGAAGGGAGGGAGATCGCGAAGAGAGGGGGAGAGAGAGAGAGAGAGAGATCGAGAGAAGAGAGGGGAGCGAGAGATCGAGAGGAGGGGAGAGAGAGATCGAGAGAAGAGAGGGAGAAGGGGGGACAGGGAGAAGGGGGAGAGGGAGAAGGGGGAGAGGGAGAGGGGGAAAGGGGGGGACAGGGAGAAGGGGGAGGGGACAGGGAGAGGGGGAGAAGGAGAAGGGGGAGAGGGAGAGTGGAACGATAGCACATTATAACGCGCAGCCATCCCATTCCGACCAAAGATTATAGAGCAGAGCTCCACTAGTATCTTTGATTGCGGCCGCCGCCACCGAACCCCCCGACCCACCATTGCACCCAAAGATGATAGAGCAGAGTTATATAATATTTGATTGCACCCTTCTTCACGGCGGGCTTGTGATCTTTGCTTGTGATGTCTGTACAATTCGAGGAATATAATGGGTAACAGCCGCCCATTCTCGGACTTGAATCTGAGCTCGAAAAATCTGGTCACTGGACCTGATGTGTCCGCGGGCCATATTGTGGAAACCAATCCCTTACAAGAACAAAACCAAAAACGTACAGAAGTGTTAAAATTGTCTTTATTATTATGGTAAGTAAAGAACTATTAAAAATAAGTCTAATAACTTTCTAATGTACCGACAAACCCAGTTTCCCAATGGCCATTGATGGGAGAACAGATAATAACATTTTCACGACAGAATATCGACTGAAAATAATAAAAATATTTTCTCACCTATCTTTTTTATTGGGGAACCTAAAGAATGACAGGTCGGGTCGTTTAGATTTACGATTAGAATACTTGATAGCAGAGCAGTGAGATGAAATTTAGATAAGGACGCCATGGCAGTGTGGGGGAAGCCCAATAAATGCCTCGAACAATGGCGTCGACGATCACACACGTCATACTACGCGTTTTTCGAGGAGTGGTCTATCTTGCGCCTCTATAATCTTTGGTTGTGGCCATCAGTGGAACATGTTTGCAGGAGGGCTGTGATTGGAAACTAAATATGCCAGGATTTCGTTACTTCAGGTGTGATAGAATTGGAGGAGCAAGAGGTGGAGGTGTTGCATTGCTTATCAGGGAAGGTATTACAGCAGTGCTTTGGCAGGATAGATTAGAGGGCTCGTCTAGTGAGGCTATTTGTATGGAACTGAGAAATGGGAAAGGGGTAGTAACACTTATAGGGGTGTATTATAGACCGCCAAATGTGGAGCGAGAATTGGAAGAGCAAATATTTAAGAAGATTGCAGATATTAGTAGTAAGCACAAGGTAGTGATTGTGGGAGATTTCAATTTTCCACACAAAGACTGGGAAACACATTCTGTAAATGGGCTGGATGGATTGGAGTTTGTAAAATGTGTGCAGGATAGTTTTTTGCAGCAATACATAGAAATACCTACTAGAGTGCTGGACCTCCTGTTAGGAAATGAGACGGGTCAGGTGGCAGAGGTATGCGTTGGGGAACAGTTCGGGACCAGTAATCACAATACCATTAGTTTCAATATAATTATATAGAGCGTCAGAACTGGACAGGGTTGAGATTTTTGATTGGAGAAAGGCTAACTTTGAGGAGATGCGAAAGGATTTAAAAGGAATAAATTGGGACAGTTTGTTTTATGGGAAAGATGTGGAAGTGAAATGGAGTACATTTAAAGATTACATTTTAAGAGTACAGCATATTTATGTCCCTGTTCGGTTGAAAGGAAATAGTAAAAATTGGAAAAGAGCCAAGGTCTTCAAGGGAAATTGGACACTTGGTTCGGAAAAAGAGAGAGATCTACAATGTTTATAGGCAGCATGGAGTAAATGAGGAGCTTGAGGAGTATACAGAATGTAAAAAGAATCTTAAGAAAGAAATTAGAAAAGCTAAAAGAAGATATGAGGTTGCTTTGGCATGGTATGGTGAAAGTAATCCAAAGGGTTTCTACAGCTATATTAACAGCAACAGGATAACGAGGGATAAAATTGGTCCATTAGAGCGTCAGAGTGGACAGCTATCTGCAGAGCCAAAAGAGATGGGGGAGCTATTGAACAATTTATTTTCTTCGGTGTTCACCAAGGAGAAGGATATTGAATTATGTGAGGTAAGGGAAACAAGTAGAGTAGCTATGGAAACTATGAGATTCAAAGAAGAGGAAGTACTGACACCTTTGAGAAATATAGAAGTGGATAAGTCTCCAGGTCTGGACAGGATATTTCCTAGGGCATTGAGGGAAGTTAGTGTAGAAATAGCAGGGGCTATGACAGAAATATTTCAAATGTCCTTAGAAACGGGAATAGTACCGGAGGATTGGCGTACTGCGTATGTTGTTCCATTGTTTAAAAAAGGGGTCTAAGAGTAATCTTAGCAATTATAGACCTGTTAGTTTGCTGTCAGTGGTGGGCAAATTAATGGAAACAATACTTAGAGATAATATATATAAGCCTCTGGATAAACAGGGTCTGATTAGGAACAGTCAACATGGATTTGTGCCTGGAAGGTCATGTTTGAATCTTCTTGAATTTTTTGAAGAGGTTACTCGGGAAATTGATGATGGTAAAGCAGTGTATGTTGCATATATGGACTTCAGTAATGCCTTGGCCTTTGACAAGGTTCGTCATGGAAGGTTGGTTAAGAAGGTTCAATGGGTGGGTAGTAATGGTGGAGTAGCAAGATGGATTCAACAGTGGCTGAATGGTAGATGTCAGAGAGTAATGGTGGATGGTTGTTTGTCAGGTTGGAGGCCAGTGACTAGTGGGCTGCCACAGGGATCTGTGTTGGGTCCACTGTTGTTTGTCATGTACATCAATGATCTGGATGATGGTGTGGTAAATTGGATTAGTAAGTATGCAGATAGGTGGGGTTATGAATAATTAAGTAGATTTTCAAAGTCTACAGAGAGATTTCTGCTAGGTGGAAGTATGGGCTGAAAAATGGCAGATGGAGTTTAATGCTGATAAGTGTGAGGTGCTACATCTTAGCAGGACAATTCAAATAGGACGTACATGGCAAATGGTAGGGAATTGAAGAATGCAAGTGAACAGAGGGATCTGGGAATAACTGTGCACAGTTCCCTGAAAGTGGAATCGGACAAGTAGCAATGTTACAAAATTTTGAGATTTAAAAAATCAATTCTGCAATTTATCCCATCAGATAAAGCATAAAAATAAGTTTAATTTGTCACCTAATTCACTTTCATATCTCAAGTAATAAAAAAGTTATGGCCATTTTCATACTCGGAAATTAGCATCTTGTCCCCTATTGATTTTCTATGGACATCCGATTCAGATTCAGATTCAAGTTTAATTGTCATTGTCAGTGTACAGTACAGAGACAACGAAATGCATTTAGCATCTCCCTTGAAGAGCGACATAGCAAACGATTCGAATTAAAAAAAAAATAAGTGATAAGTGTCCGTGGGGGGGGTGATTGGCAGTCACCGAGGTACGTTGTTTAGTAGAGTGACAGCCGCCGGAAAGAAGCTGTTCCTCGACCTGCTGGTTCGGCAACGGAGAGACCTGTAGCGCTTCCCGGATGGTAGGAGGGTAAACAGTCCATGGTTGGGGTGAGAGCAGTCCTTGGCGATGCTGAGCTCCCTCCGAAGACAGCGCTTGCTTTGGACAGACTCAATGGAGGGGAGCGTGGAACCAGTGATGCGTTGGGCAATTTTCACCACCCTCTGCAATGCCTTCTGGTCGGAGACAGAGCAGTTGCCATACCATACTGTGATGCAGTTGGTAAGGATGCTCTCGATGGTGCAGCGGTAGAAGTTCACCAGGATCTGAGGAGACAGATGGACCTTCTTCAGTCTCCTCAGGAAGAAGAGACGCTGATGAGCCTTCTTGATCAGAGTAGAGGTATTGTGGGTCCAAGAGAGGTCATCGGAGATGTTGACTCCCAGGAACCAGAAGCTAGAATTACGTTCCACCTCCGTCCCGTTAATATGGATGGGGGCGTGCGTGCCGCCTCTGGACTTCCTGAAGTCTACAATGAGCTCCTTGGTCTTCTTGGAGTTAAGGGCCAGGTTGTTGTCAGCGCACCATGCTGCTAAGTGCTGGACCTCCTCCCTGTAGGCCAGCTTATCGTTGTTGCTGATGAGGCCAATCACCGTTGTATCATCTGCATACTTGATGATGGTGTTAGTACCATGTACAGGTGTGCAGTCATAGGTGAAGAGGGAGTAGAGGAGGGGGCTCAGCACACAGCCCTGAGGAACGCCGGTGTTCAGGGTGAGGGTTGAAGAGGTGTGCTTGTCTAACCTCACAGACTGGGGTCTGTTGGTTAGAAAGTCCAGTATCCAGTTGCAGAGGGAGGGGTCGATGCCCAGGTTACCGAGTTTGGTGATCAGTTTTGATGGAATAATGGTGTTGAATGCTGAGCTGTAATCGATGAACAGCATTCTTACATAAGTGTCTCTGTTGTCAAGGACATAACAAAAAAGCTATGATCATGGACAGTCAAAAGCCCATAACCTTCTTAAAAATTAAGAGAACTGAATGAAATTTTCAGTTATCATAGATTGAACCATTCTGAAACAAATATAAAATAATCCTACTTGGATGACCTGAAATTAAAGCATATAATTAGTTAGTTACCCAATTGTAGCTAATTTCAAACTTCAATTACTAGATCTAAACATCTATCCATTTCTTAATAAATGATTAACATTTTAAATAGCCTAAGTGACCAAATAATATTCACAAATAATTCACAATAATACATGATTTTTAAATCTCATTTACATCAATTTATAGGCAATTTATAGGCCAAATGGAAGGAATTTAGTATTCAATTGCTGTAAATTAAAGTCCATTTTAAATCCGCTTTCTAGTGGGTTCCTGTGAACGCGCTGGTTTAGAACGTTCACATTGCGCTGGATTTGTGCCCTCAAATGCCCAGAAAAATACTGCGGGATATAAAGAGCCCAAAATGAGCTACTCGCTGTAGAAAACTTTAATACAGGGTTCTTAAGAAGCCCCCTTTAATGTAAAAATAAGGTACATACCTTTAATTGTTTGCTTTATAAAACCCTGGGGCTGCGAGAGGTCGCGGGTTTAGAGAGTGATTTTTAAACTACTATAACTATTATACAAGGCCATAAAAACAATAATACCTTTTGCGACGGGGTCTTTCAGCGATTTTTCATTAATGATTTACTATGCTGAAAATTTTCGATTGGAACAGCCTAGTAAAAATCGCGTTTTAAACCCGCCCCCTCTAAACAGCGCCAAAATCGCGCACACGGCCTGGGGCAGATTCTCAATGACGATTCAGGTAGGTTTTGTAACATACCTAAACTAAGTAGGACGACAGTGAAACAGGCCGGATGATTAGGTTAGGGGAAGGACGGTGAGAAAGGAAATGCGAGGGTTACTTGAAGTTAGAGAAATCAATAATCATTTCATTCTCAAGCGAAATATGATGTTCAACAATTGATCTTATGTCTCACTGACAGTGGTGGGGCTCCATGACCGAGAGATCAGTATGGGAATGGGAAGGAGAGTTATAGTATTTCCAACCAGGATATTGTGGATGGAGCGAAGGTATTCAGCGAAACGATTTTGCAGATACATAGAATTCTACACCTAGAACAGAGGATACTGCAGATGGGATTGGAAGACGTGCAAGTGAACCTTTGGTTCACCCGAAAGGAATGTCAGAGTCGAGGGAAACATTTTCTATGTTTTCTATGTTTCCTCTTTCCGCAGCCACCGTTCCCTCCGCAACTCAGTGGTTAGCATATCCCTTCCCACCAAAGCAGCCCCGCCCCAGGCAATTTTCCTGCATCCGCAAGAGCTGCAACACAATCTATATGTTCTCCCTCGAATGGGTGGAGATGCGAAGATGTGACTAGTGGTGGTATCCAGTTGGATATGGTAATATCGTTGGAGGATTGTGTGCTGTATGAGACGGCTGATGGGTAAACGATAATGACTGGGGGAACTCTGTGCGTGTTACGACTGTCAGGATAGGTAACACGAGCGGAACTGTCGAAGAGCGCCGAGTGACGTATGCGGAATAGAGTGATGTCCCGGTAGGGAAAACTTCAACTAGGGTGCAGATGCGGCGTATGCGGGGAATTGGGTGCCTGTGCTCGAGTCACGAAGGAGAGTAGTATCTTTAGTATTGCGAGTCATTCGGTGTGTAATAGACATCGGTCGATAATCGATCTCCAGTGTAGGTGGGTCTCTTTTATTTGGAGGAATGGGGAACTGATAACATTCAAATGGAAAGTGGCTGAGAGTGTAGACTAGCTGCGGTAGGCGGTGGGACGTGTTAGTAGAAGGAAATTGTCTGGTGCTGCGGTGGCAGAACACGTCATGTTTACGAAGGAACTGCAGATGCTGGAAAATCGAAAGTAGACAAAGGTGCTGGAGAAACACAGAGGGTGCAGCAGCGTCTAAGGAGCAAAGGAAATAGGCAACATTTCGAGTCGAGACCCTTCTTCAGACTGATGTAGGGTGGGAGGGGGGCGAGGAGAAGAAAGGAAGAAGGAAGAGGAAGAGCCCGAGGGCTGCGGGAGAGGTGAGAAGGGGAGGAGACAGTAAGGGCTACCGGAAATTGGTGAATTCAATGTGTATGCCATTAGGGTGCAGACTGCCCAAGCGGAATATGAGATGCTGTTCCTCCAATTTCCGGTGGTCCTCACTCTGGCTATGGAGGACGCCCAGGACAGAGAGGGCGGATTCGGAATGGGAGGGAGAGTTGATGTGCTGAGTCAACGGGCGATCAAGTTGGTTAATGCGGAGATGTTCGGCGAAGCGATCGCCAATGATGTAGATCAGCAGACATCTAGAGCAGCGGATGCTATAGTTAGAGGAGGTGCCGGTGAAGGTGCTGGTGGAGGTTGGAAGAGATGCAGGTGAACCTCTGTTGCACATGCAATGACTGCTTGGGTCCTTGAATGGAGTCGAGGGAGGAGGTAAATCGACAGGTAACACCTCTTGCGGTTGCAAGGGAAAGTGCCCGGGGAGAGGTCGGCGCGGAAGGGAATTGAAGAGAGTTACGGAGGGAACGGTCTTTGCAGAAAACAGGGGGGGGGGGGGGGGGGGGGGGGGGGTGGTGAGTGCAGGGGTCACGTTGGAGGTGGCGAAATGGCGGATTACTATTTGTTGTATTCAGGTTTCTTCAGGTGTGATTGGAGGGGCAAGAGGTGGAGGTGTTGTATTGCTAGTCAGTGAAGATATTACAGCAGTGCTTTGGCAGGATAGATTGGAGGGCTCAACTAGGGAGGATATTTGGGTGGAACTAAGAAGTGGCAAAGGTGTAGCAACACTTATAGGGGTGTATTATAGACCGCCAAATGTGGAACGAGAATTGGAAGAGCAAATATGTAAGGAGATAGCAGATATTAGTAGTAGGCACAAGGTAGTGATTGTGGGAGATTTCAACATTCCACACATAGATTGGGTAACACATTCTGTAAATGGGCTGGATGGTTTGGAGTTTGTAAAATGTGTGCAGGATAGTTTTTTGCAGTAATAGATAGAGGTACCTACTAGAGGTGGGGCAGTGCTGACCTCGTGTTAGGAAATGAGAAGGGACAGGTGGCGGAGGTATGCGTTGGGGGAGCACTTCGGGTCCAGTGATTACACTACCATTAGTTTCAATATAATTATGGAGAAGGTCAGAACTGGACCTAGGGTTGAGATTTTGATTGGGAAAGGCTAACTTTGATGAGATGCTAGATGATTTAAAAGGACATTTTGTTTTATGGGAACGATGTAGAAGGGAAATGGAGGAGATTTATAGGGGAAATTTTAAGAGTACAGAATCTTTATGGTCCTGTTCGTTTGAATTGAAACAGTAAAAATTGGAAAGATCCCTGGTTTTCAAGGGAAATTGGACATCTTGTTCGGAAAAAGAGGGCGATCTACAATAATTATAGGCAGCATGAAGTAAATGAAGTGCTTGAGGAGTATAAGGAATGTAAACGAAATCTTAAGAAAGAAGCTAAAAGAAGATATGAGGTTGCTTTGGCAAGTAAGGTGAACGTAAATCCAAAGGTTTTCTACAGCTATATTAATAGCAAAAGGATAACGAAGGGTACAATTGGTCCATTGGAGAGACAGAATGGACAGCTGTCTGCAGAGCCAAAAGAGATGGGGGGGGATATTGAACAATTTATTTTCTTCGGTATTCACCAAGGAGAAGGATATTGAATTATGTGAGGTAAGGGAAACTAGTAGAGTAGCTATGGATACTATGAATTTCAAAGTAAAAGAAGTACTGACACTTTTGAAAAATATAAAAGTTGGAGAGCAGTGGAGGAGAGGGTCAGGGCGGTGAGTACTTAAATCGGGCGCGGGGCTTTATTTCACAGAGGCCCAGGACCGTTGGAGAGCAGTGGAGGAGTGTCAGGGCGGTGAGTACTTAAATCGGGCGCGGGGCTTTATTTCACAGAGGCCCAGGACCGTTGGAGAGCAGTGGAGGAGGGTCAGGGCGGTGAGTACTTAAATCGGGCGCGGGGCTTTATGTTCACAGAGGCCCAGGACCGTTGGAGAGCAGTGGAGGAGGGTCAGGGCGGTAAGTATTAAATCGGGCGCGGGGCTTTATTTCACAGAGGCCCAGGACCGATGGAGAGCAGTGGAGGAGGGTCAGGGCTTACCAAAATCCGTAACGTTCCACACTCCATAGGGAGGGTTCTGGTGGAAGCCGCTGATTGGTGGAAGCAGACTAGAGGAAGCAGCTGATTGGGTGCAACCTCAGGTTAGCATTTGTGCTTTCTGGTTAAATGTACAGTGCTTTAGTAAAAGTACAGTGAGCCAAGGGTACAGTGGGTTAAAGGTACAGTGCTTTAGTAAAGGTACAGTGAGCCAAGGGTACAGTGGGCTAAAGGTACAGTGCTTTTTGTTTATATAATAAAGGTACAGTTTAAAGGTCACGAGGGAGCAGCTGTTGTGAGTCAGATACCTGCTGATTTCTCCCAGCAGTTTCTATTGTATTATACTGGTATCAGATCCAGGGTAAGGCGGGAGAATGACAGTCAGAGCAGTGTACTGTTCTGGATGTCAGATGTGGGAGGTCATGGTGTCGGATGGCCCTCCAGACGTCCACATCTGCACCAGGTGCAGCGAGATGGGGCCCCTAAGGGACCGTATTAGGATCCTGGAGCAGCAGCTAGATGACCTCTGTCTGATCAGAGAGGAGGTCATAGAGGGGAGTTAAAGAAGGGTGGTCACTCCAAAACCACGGGAGAGAGACATGTGGGTCACGTCAAGGAAGGGCAAGGGGCATAGGCAAGAACGAGTGAGTACTGCAATGTCGGTACACCTCGCAAGTAAGTACTCCTGTTTGAGTACGGATGGGTTGGATGGGGTTGGAGTTTGTAAAATGTGTGCAGGATAGTTTTTGCAGCAATACATAGAGGTACCTACTAGAGGAGGGGCAGTGCTGGACCTCCTGTTAGGAAATGAGACGGGACAGGTGGCGGAGGTATGCGTTGGGGAGCACTTCGGGTCCAGTGATCACAATACCATTAGTTTCAATATAATTATGGAGAGGGTCAGAACTGGACCTAGGGTTGAGATTTTTGATTGGAGAAAGGCTAACTTTGATGTGATGCGAGATGATTTAAAAGGAGTGAACTGGGACATTTTGTTTTATGGGAAAGATGTAGAAGAGACATGGAGGACATTTAAAGGGGACATTCTAAGAGTACAGAATCGTTATGTTCCTGTTCGGTTGAAAGGAAACAGTAAAAATTGGAAAGAGCCCTGGTTTTCAAGGGAATTTGGACATCTTGTTCGGAAAAAGAGTGAAATCTACAATAATTATAGGCGGCATGAAGTAAATTAGGTGCTTGAGTAGTATAAGGAATGTAAAAAAGAATCTTAAGAAAGAAATTAGAAAAGCTAAAAGAAGATATGAGGTTGCTTTGGCAAGTAAGGTGAAAGTAAATCCAAAGGGTTTCTACAGCTATATTAATAGCAAGAGGATAACGAGGGATAAAATTGGTCCATTGGAGAGACAGAGTGGACAGTTATCTGCAGAGCCAAAAGAGATGGGGGAGATATTGAGTAATTGTTTTTCTTCGGTATTCACCAAGGAGAAGGATATTAAAATATGTGAGGTAAGGGAAACTAGTAGAGTAGCTATGGATACTATGAGGTTCAAAGTAAAAGAAGTACTGACACTTTTGAAAAATATAAAAGTGGATAAGTCTCCAGGTCCTGACAGGATATTCCCTAGGACATTGAGGGAAGTTAGTGTAGAAATAGCCGGGGCTATGACAGAAATATTTCAAACGTCATTAGAAACGGGAATAATCCCCGAGGATTGGCGTACTGCGCATGTTGTTCCATTGTTTAAAAATGGGTTCTAAGAGTAAACCTAGCAATTATAGACCTGTTAGTTTGACTTCAGTGGTGGGCAAATTAATGGAAAAGATACTTAGAGATAATTTATATAAGCATCTAGGTAAACAGGGTCTGATTAGGAACAGTCAACATGGATTTGTGCCTGGAAGGTCATGTTTGACTAATCTTCTTGAATTTTTTGATGAGGTTACTAGGGAAATTGACGAGGGTAAGGCAGTGGATGTTGTCTATATGGACTTTAGTAAGGCCTTTGATAAGGTTCCTCATGGAAGGTTGGTTAAGAAGGTTCAACTGTTGGGTATAAATGCAGGAATAGCAAGATGGATTCAACAGTGGCTGAATGGGAGAAGCCAGAGGGTAATGGTGGATGGCTGTTTATCGGGTTGGAGGCAGGTGACTAGTGGGGTGCCTCAGGGATCTGTGTTGGGTCCTTTGTTGTTTGTCATGTACATCAATGATCTTGATGAAGGTGTTGTAAATTGGATTAGTAAGTATGCAGATGATACCAAGATAGAGGGTGTTGTGGATAATGAAGAGGATTTCCAAAGTTTACAGAGTGATTTAGGCCATTTGGAAAAATGGGCTGAAAGATGGCAGATGGAGTTTAATGCTGATAAATGTGAGGTGCTACACCTTGGCAGGACAAATCAAAATAGGACGTACATGGTAAATGGTAGGGAATTGAAGAATACAGTTGAACAGAGGGATCTGGGTATAACCGTGCATAGTTCCTTGAAGTTGGAATCTCATATAGATAGGGTGGTAAAGAAAGCTTTTGGTATGCTAGCCTTTATAAATCAGAGCATTGAGTATAGAAGCTGGGATGTAATGTTAAAATTGTACAAGGCATTGGTGAGACCAAATCTGGAGTATGGTGTACAATTTTGGTCGCCCAATTATAGGAAGGATGTCAACAAAATAGAGAGAGTACAGAGGAGATTTAATAGAATGTTGCCTGGGTTTCAACAACTAAGTTACAGAGATAGGCTGAATAAGTTAGGTCTTTATTCTCTGGAGCGCAGAAGGTTAAGGGGGGACTTGATAGAGGTCTTTAAAATGATGAGAGGGATAGACAGAGTTGATGTGGACAAGCTTTCCCCTTTGAGAATAGGGAAGATTCAAACAAGAGGACGTGCCTTCAGAATTAAGGGACAGAAGTTTAGCGGTAACATGAGGGCGGACTTCTTTACTCAGAGAGTGGTAGCGGGGAGGAATGAGCACCCAGTGGAAGTGGTGGCGGCAGGTTCATTGGTATCATTTAAAAATAAATTGGATAGGCATATGGATGAGAAGGGAATGGAGGGTTATGGTATGAGTGCAGGCAGGTGGGACTAAGTGAAAAAAAGTTGTTCGGCATGGACTTGTAGGGCCGAGGGCCTGTTTCCGTGCTGTAATTGTTATATGGTTATATGGTTATATGGCATGTGACGGCCAGTAGGGTGAAAGGTGAGGACTAGAGGGCCTCTGCCCTTGTTACGAGTGGGGGGATGGGGAGAGAGAGCACGGGGTATGGAAGAGACACTGGTGAGAGCCTCATCTGTCGTGGGGGAGGTGAACCCCCGTTCGCTGGAGAATGTGGACATTTCCGATGCCCTGGTGTGGAACACTTCATCCTGGGCGCAGACGCGACGTATATGGAGGAATTGGGAGTAGGAGATGGAGTCCTTACAGGAAGCATTTTGGGAAGAAGATTAGCCTAGATAGCCCTGGGAGTCAGTAGGTTTATAGTGGATGTCGGTCAGAAGTCTTTCATCTGCGTTGGAGATTGTTAGGTTAAGAAATGGTAGGGATGTGTCGGAAATGGTCCAATGTTTTTGAGTGCCGGATGGAAGTTAGTGGTTATGCGGATGAAGTCAGTTACTTGTGTGCGAGTGCAGGAGGAAGCACCAAAGCAAATAAAACGTCTTGTCGGTTTGCATCACTGTTAGAAACAGCACTGGCCACGACCAAATGAAATTGCACTTTACTGTCGATGTCAAGTATGTATGTTACAAAACTTACATTCAACGGCGCTGCAGTTCTGCCACATATTCCGACGGCCGTGATTTTTTTTTAATCGCCCAACAAGTTCAGCACTGGGGTAATTTGAAAATCAGCTTCGAAAGCCGTCAACGCCGACAACGGGGACCGATTTCACGTACGGGACAGGTAAAGGAAAGCCGTTTATTTTACTTCGGAGTCACGTGAGTGACTACGTGAAGAATCCCGTTTCCAACACATGCGTGTCATATCGCTACACGCATTGCACGAGTCAACAGGAGGGGGGAGGACGTCCCCCGTTAACGGGAGAAGACAAAAGGGCCAGCAAAAGGCAGGTAAGGGACTCTGCGGTTTGTCTATCCCACAGGAGAAATGGACAGAGTTAAACGAAAGCGGTCTGCAATGAAGCTGCCCATGGAACGCGGTGAATGCATGAATGCGGGGCAGAGACAGCAGCCGTCGGAACTAGACACCTCAGTGGAGGAATCAGCTGTGCCAGAAATTGTTCCGGCACCGACGAAAGTTACTTCGTGGCCGGGAGGTAAAGCTCAGAAGAAGACTCACCTACTGGAAGAGACGCCCGACTTGGAGCAGCAGCGGGCGACCAATCCTTACCAATATCGCAGCAGGACTGAGCGGGTGCGAGACACAGAACAAACCCGTTATGAGTGCCTGCACACGGAGGAGCAGCCCGGACCAACAGCTGACCGGGAACAGCGGTGGACCTACAGACAGGACCGGTATGGCCAGCGGCGGGACGAGGAAAGGGACGAGGACCCTGATGGGCCAGACCCTGATCATACAGGGTTACATGATCCTGAATCTGGAGAAAAGGATAAACTGCTGGACATGGTGGCTGATTTTTTCAAACCAAGTCAAACTGGGGCAGACTGTGATTCCAGGATGGCAGCCAGTATTGATTACATGCCTGGCCATCAATTACAACAGCAAATTTTCACGGAGACAATGGCCAGACATCTGCCACCTGGAAACTGTGATGCCTTACAAGTACCCAGTGTTAATCAATGCATTTGGAAGCATATGGGGAAGGACATCAGAAACCATGATCTTAACATCCAGAAAGCCGTAAAAAAGGGCTTACGGCAGGGATCATAGCTTACACCCGCACCCTGGACAAAATAGAGCTAACAAAAGATCACCAAGACGCACTAGCCCTGTTTTGTAATGTTCAATATGAGCTAAATAGCATGCGGAAGGCTGCTATTAAGCCCGCACTGCATCCAAAATATACAGTTATTTGCAAACAAAAAGCCGTAAAAAACTCAACCCTTTTGTTTGGGCTAGACTTGTGTAAACAGGTCAAAAAATTTGACGAAGAATCCAAGACACTGGGGCTCATCAAAGCCAGTGCAAAGCCATTTTGGACAACGGTACCAGCCGCATGGAAGACCCAAACGTATGGCTAATAGCATTAGCAGTGCGAGATCCCAATATAACCCGCAGCAGATTTTTTAGGGTATGGCCAGGGACGGCCACCCTGGAAGATGCGGAAGCCTCAACCTCCAGCACAACCACGAAATCGATCAGTAAAAATAGAACCCCCCCTTTTTCAGAAAACAAAGAAAATGATTAAACAAAAAACAACTACCAGTAACCATGGAGGTAGGTGGGTCTTGTTCTTTTGTAAAAAAAAAAACGGGGGCACGACAGTGGGGGGGGGGGGGGGGGGGGGGGGGGGGGGGGCTGGGGGACGGCTGCAATTCTACGGTAACGAATGGTGTAAAATCACTACAGACTAGTATATTCTAAGCAGTATTCGGGGTTATCTGATAGAATTTATTCATTTCAATAACCCCCCAGTACAACATACACCAGAAAGGCATTTCGTCCTTAGAAAAAACGAACAATCTAAAGCTCACATTGAGCTGCAACGATTGTATACAAAAGGTGTAATTGAGCACACTATACACGAACCATTAGTATTTGTATCAAACGTATTTATTAAAAATAAAAAAGATGGGGGTTGCCGGATTATCATTGACCTGTCAACCCTAAACACATTCGTTCAATATATTCATTTTAAGATGGATACCGTTATTACTGCTAAAGAATTAGTGTCAGCTGGGTTCTATATGGCAAGCATTGACTTAAAAGATGCATACTATACAGTACCCAACAGAGGGGAACACAGCCGGTATTTGAAATTTAACGGGATGGGAGAACGTTGACAATATACACCCTTACCAAATGGGCTAACATCAGCCCCCAGAATATTCACCAAAATTTCGAAACCAGCTTTGGCATTGTTACGTCAACAAAGCCATAGGGTGATGGCATATTTAGATGACATTTTTATTGTTGGCACAACTTATGAATTGGCACATCAAACAGTACTTGCCACAAAACAATTGTTTGAACAACTAGGGTTTATCATCCATCCACTTAAGTCCAAATTGATACCATCAGCTAATATGGATTATTTAGGATTCACCATTAACACGGTCAACATGTTAGTAACTTTACCAATAGATAAAGCCGCAGCCCTACAGGAGGATTGCAGCAAGCTTCTTAACACCAACAGACCCTCCATTAGACGGGTAGCCCAGATAATTGGGAAGATTGTGACTACATTCCCGGCCACACAATTTGGGCCATTACATTATCAAAATTTGCAAAGAGCAAAAATTAGAGCACTCAAATTTAACAAGGGTCATTTTGATAGGCCTATGGAGCTACATACAGAAGCGATAATTGAACTACAGTGGTGGGAACATAACATTAGGTATTGCTCCAACCCAATCATCATTGACAACCCGTCTATGGTATTACAAACAGATGCCAGCGCCATTGGTTGGGGAGCCACTAATTCAGTTTCTAGTTGTGGAGGGAGGTGGAAGACAGAGGAGGCAGCATTACTTAACACACGTGGTATAAATTACCTAGAGATGTTAGGGGCATTTTATGGCCTTAAGTCATATTGCTCAGCAATTAAGCACCAGCATGTAAGGTTACAAATTGATAATACCACCGTGGTGGCATATATTAATTATATGGGGCTTGTTTCAACAGAGGCCCAGGAGCCGTTGGTGAGGGAGGAGCGACTTTCGTGTGGTGAGTTAAATCACCCATCGCAGGGCTTGTTTCAACAGAGGCCCAGGAGCCGTTGGTGAGGGAGGAGCGACCTCCGTGTGGAGAGTTAAAAAACCCATCGCGGGTCTTGTTTCAACAGAGGCCCAGGAGCCGTTCGTGAGGGAGGTGCGACCTTCGTGTGGTGAGTTAAAAAAAAAACCATCGCGGGGCTTGTCTCAACAGAGGCCCAGGAGCCGTTGGTGAGGGAGGACTACCGAAATCTGCAACGTTCCATACGCAGATCACACTTCAAATTAAGGGGGCTGGTGGAAGCCTCTGATTGGTCGAACGGACTCAAAGAAGCGCCCGTTACAGGATTCGAGGAAGCAGCTGATTGGCTTGTATCCCGGGTAAGGCTTTGGATTGAATCCAGGATAAGGGTGAGAATGAGGGCCAGGGCAGTTTACTGTTCTGGATGTCAGATGTGGGAGGTCATGGTGCCTGAGTGCCCTCCAGACGTCCACATCTGCGCCAGGTGCGTCGAGATGGGGCTCCTAAGAGACCGTGTTAGGAACCTGGAACAGCAACTCGATGACCTCTGTCTGCTCAGGGAGAGCGAGGAGGTCATAGGTAGGAGTTACAGGGAGGTGGTCACTCCAAGACCACGGGAGACAGAAAACTGGGTCACAGCTAGGAAGGGCAACGAGCAGAGGCAGAGTATGGTGAGTACCCTTGAAAATAAGTACTCATGTTTGAGTAAGGGCGGCGGAGATAGCCTACCTGGGGGCAGCGACAGTGGCCGGGCCTCTGGCATAAAGACCGTTCCTGTTGCTCAGAAGGGTAAGGAAAAGAAGAGGAGGGCAATTGTAATAGGGGACTCTATAGTCAGGGGGTCGGATAGGCGATTCGGTGGACGCAGACAGGAGTCCCGGATGGTAGTTTGCCTCTATGTTGCCAGGGTCAGGGATGTGTCTGAACGGGTCCAAGAAATCCTGAAATGGGAGGGAGAGGAGCCTGAGGTTGTGGTGCATATAGGTACCAACGACATAGGTAAAAAAAGAGAAGAGGTTCTGAAAGAAGAATTTAGGGAATTAGGTAGAGAGTTAACGAGAAGGACTGCAAAGGTAACAATCTCAGGATTACTGCCTGTGCCATGCGACAGTGAGAGTAGAAATGGAGTGAGGTGGAGGATAAATGAATGGATGAGGGACTGGTGCAGTGTGTAAAGATTCAAGTTTCTGGATCATTGGGACCTCTTTTGGGGAAAGTGCGACCTGTACAGAAAGGACGGGTTGCACTTGAACTCGAGGGGGACCAGTATCCTGGCGGGGAGATTTGCAAAGGCTACTGGGGAGACTTTAAACTAGTATGGCTGGGGGGAGGGACTCAAATTCGGAAAGCTAGCAGTCAGTGTGTGAGGCAGGAGGCAGAGAATGGTAGCACTCTGACCCAAAATGTAGGGGTGAGAGAAGAAAAAATACAATAAACAGAGAATACGAGAGGGTGGGTTTCTTAAATGTGTATATTTTAATGCTAGGAGCATTGTAAGAAAAGTGGATGAACTTAGAGCCTGGATTGACACCTGGAAGTATGATGTTGTGGCGATCAGTGAAACATGGTTGCAGGAGGACTGTGATTGGAAAAACTAAATATTCCAGGATTTCGTTGCTTCAAGTGTGATAGAATTGGAGGGGAAAGAGGTGGAGGTGGAGCATTGCTTATCAGGGAATATATTACAGCAGTGCTTTGGCAGGATAGATTAGAGGGCTCATCTAGGGAGGCTATTTAGGTGGAACTGAGAAATGGGAAAGGGGTAGCAACACTTATAGGGGTGTATTATAGACCGCCAAATGGGGAGCGAGAATTGGAAGAGCAAATATGTAAGGAGATTGCAGATATTAGTAGTAAGCAGAAGGTAGTGATTGTGGGAGATTTCAATTTTCCACACATAGACTGGGAAACACATTCTGTAAATGAGCTGGATGGGTTGGAGTTTGTAAAAGAGGTAGAGGTGGAGCATTGCTTATCAGGGAAGATATGACAGCAGTGCTTTGGCAGGATAGATTAGAGGGCTCGTCTAGGGAGGCTATTTGGGTGGAACTGAGAAATGGGAAAGTGGTAGCAACACTTATAGGGATGTATTATAGACCGCCAAATGGGGAGCTAGAATTGGAAGAGCAAATATGTAAGGAGATTACAGATATTAGTAGTAAGCAAAAGGTAGTGATTGTGGGAGATTTCAATTTTCCACACATAGACTGGGAAACACATTCTCTAAATGAGCTGGATGGTTTGGAGTTTGTAAAATGTGTGCAGGATAGTTTTTTGCAGCCATACATAGATACCTACTAGAGAAGGGGCGATGCTGGACCTCCTGTTAGGAAATGAGGTGGGTCAGGTGGCAGAGGTATGCGTTGGGGAACAGTTCGGGACCAGTGATCACAATACCACTAGTTTCAATATAATTATGGAGATGGGCAGAACTGGACCTAGGGTTGAGATTTTTGATTGGAGAAAGGCTAACTTTGAGGAGATGCGAAAGGATTTAAAAGGAGTAAATTGGGACATTTTGTTTTATGGGAAAGATGTGGAAGAGAAATTGAGTACATTTAAAGGTGAAATTTTAAGAGTACAGAATATTTATGTCCCTGTTCGGTTGAAAGGAAATAATAAAAATAGGAAAGAGCCATGGTTTTCAAGGGAAATTGGACACTTGGTTCGGAAAAAAAGGAAGATCTACAATAATTATAGGCAGCATGGAGTAAATGAGGTGCTTGAGTAGTATAAAGACTGTAAAAATAATCTAAAGAAAGAAATTAGAAAAGCTAAAAGAAGATATGAGGTTGCTTTGGCAAGTAAGGTAAAAGTAAATCCAAAGGGTTTCTACAGCTATATTAATAGCAAAAGGATAACGAGGGATAAAATTGGTCCATTAGAGAGTCAGAGTGGACAGCTATCTGCCGAGCCAAAAGAGATGGGGGAGATATTGAACAATTTCTTTTCTTCGGTATTCACCAAGGAGAAGGATATTGGATTATGTGAGGTAAAGGAAACAAGTAGACTAGCTATGGAAACTATGAGATTCAAAGAAGAGGAAGTACTGACACTTTTGAGAAATATAAAAGTGGATAAGTCTCCAGGTCCGGACAGGATATTCCTTAGTACATTGAGGGAAGTTAGTGTAGAAATAGCAGGGGCTATGAAAGAAATATTTCAAATGTCATTAGAAATGTGAATAGTGCCGGAGGATTGGCGTACTGCGCATGTTGTTCCATTGTTTAAAAAGGGGTCCAACCTAGCAATTATAGACTTGTTAGTTTGACGTCAGTGGTGGGCAAATTAATGGAAAAGATACTTAGAGATAATATATATAAGTATCTGGATAAACAGGGTCTGATTAGGAACAGTCAACATGGATTTGTGCCTGGAAGGTCATGTTTGACTAATCTTCTTGAATTTTTGAAGAGGTTACTCGAGAAAATGATGAGGGTAAAGCAGTGGATGTTGTATATATGGACTTCAGTAAAGCCTTTGACAAGGTTCCTCGTGGAAGGTTGGTTAAGAAAGTTCAATGGTTGGATATTAATGGTGGAGTAGCAAGATGGATTCAACAGTGGCTAAATGGGAGATGCCAGAAAGTAATGGTGGATGGTTGTTTGTCAGGTTGGAGGCCAGTGACTAGTGGGGTGCCACAGGGATCTGTGTTGTGTCCACTGTTGTTTGTCATGTACATCAATGATCTGCATGATGGTGTGGTAAATTGGATTAGTAAGTAAGCAGATGATACTAAGATAGGAGGGGTTGTGGATAATGAAGTAGATTTTCAAAGTCTACAGAGATATTTATGCCAGTTGGAAGAGTGGACTGAAAGATGGAGTTTAATGCTGATAAGTGTGAGGTGCTACATCTTGGCAGGAAAATCAAAATAGGACGTACATGGTAAATGGTAGGGAATTGAAGAATGCAGGTGAACAGAGGGATCTGGGAATAACTGTGCACAGTTCCCTGAAAGTGTAATCTCATCTAGATAGGGTGGTAAAAAAAGCTTTTGGTGTGCTGGCCTTTATAAATCAGAGCATTGAGTATAGAAGTTGGGATGTAATGTTAAAATTGTACAAGGCATTGGTGAGATCATTTCTGTAGTATGGGGTACAATTTTGGTCGCCTAATTATAGGAATGATGTCAACAAAATAGAGAGAGTACAGAGGAGATTTACTAGAATGTTGCCTGGGTTTCAGCAACTAAGTTACAGAGAAAGGTTGAACAAGTTAGGGCTTTATTCTTTGGAGTGCAGAAGGTTAAGGGGGGACTTGATACAGGTCTTTAAAATGATGAGAGGGATAGACAGAGTTGACGTGGATAAGCTTTTCCCACTGAGAGTAGGGAAGATTCAAACAAGGGGACATGACGTGAGAATTAAGGGACATAAGTTTAGGGGTATCAATGGGGGGAACTTCTTTACTCAGAGAGTGGTGGCTGTGTGGAATGAGATTTCAGTGAAGGTGGTGGAGACAGGTTCGTTTTTATCATTTAAAAATAAATTGGATAGTTATATGGACGCGAACGGAATGGAGGGTTATGGTCTGAGCGCAGGTATATGGGACTCGGGGAGAATACGTGTTCGGCATGGACTAGAAGGGTCGAGATGGCCTGTTTCCGTGCTGTAATGGTTATATGGTTATATGGTTATATGGGTGGAAATATATCGACATCTTGTGATCAATTGGCAAATTTAATTTGTCAATGGGGTATCCAAAGAAACACTTGGATATCGGCAACATACCCACCAGGGAAGCTAAATTCAGTGACAGACACCAGGTCACGCAAATTTAACGAAAACACGGAATGGATGTTAAATAAAAAAGTATTTGCTGAAATTACAGCTAAATATGGTACGCCAGATATTGATCGTTTTGCATCCAGGTTGAATCACCAACTACCAAGGTATGTGTCCTGGGAACCAGACCCTGGGGCAGAAGCTACAGATGCTTTCTCACTGCATTGGGGGAAATGGTGTGTTTATGCATTTCCTCCGTTCTGCCTCATCAATCGGGTACTAAGGGAAATTCAACAAGATTCGGCATCTGGGATTCTCATAGTACCCGATTGGCCTACTCAACCGTGGTATTCGGTTATACAGGGGATGGTGTTAGAACTATGTTCCCTTATTGGGCATAGCCCAAATTTACTAATTCATCCAGTGACTGAGGGCAGTCACCCATGCCATAAGAATATGGATTTGTTGATTTGTAGAGTCTGAAATACCCACTACACGGCATGGGGCTGTCAGACAGGACTATGAATCTCATCACATCAGCACAAAGACTGTCAATCCGAAAGCAGTACCTCGGACATATCAAGAAATGGGGCAAATACTGCTTTGACAACAACCTAGACCAAAGAGCCAAGAACATTCCTGCCGTATAGGAATTTCTAACAAGCCTCCATTGTGATAAACGTTTGGGCTACAGTGCCATTAATAGTGCCAGACGTGCACTCTCCAATTACCTATCGCAAGGAACGGAGCGGCACACGGTGGGAACGCACCCCCTGGTAACAAAACTTATGAGGGGCATATTTAATGCAAACCCCCCAAAAACCAGGTACTACAGAATCTGGGATGTGGTTTTGACCATGCTGAGAAGTTGGTCGCCCATAACAGCATTATCACTTCGAAAACTGACCATGAAGATGTTTATGCTCATGACGTCAGTTACCGCACAACGATTCCAGTCATTAAACAAACTGAGGCTGGACTGTTTAATGATCTCACCCGAGAAACTGGTATTTGTCATACATGATTTAATAAAAACAAAACAGACCAGGTTCATTGGGGCAAGTGATCGAATTTATGGCATATCCAAATGACGAAAGCATGTGTATAGCCAAACATATCCTATTATACATGGAAAATACCAAGATCATTCGAGGTCAGGAAATGGCTCTGTTAATTTCTTACAAGAAACCGCACATAAGGGTCACGACCCAAACTATCTCAAGGTTGCTGAAATATGTCCTAAAGATGGCAGGAATAGACACTAATGTTTTTAAGTCTCATTCCACCAAGGCTGCAGCGACGTCCGCAGCAATAATTCTGGAGGTGCCCACAGACCAAATCCTCAGAATGGCAGGATGGTCATCTGAAAAGATTTTCCAATAGGTTTTAAAATAAACCAGATTTGGATCCATTATCATTTCCTGAAAGCATGTAACGTTCAATAATATAATTTGCCCGAAAGGTTACAGGGCTATGATTTCAACTTAATAAATTTATTTTTCGTTATATCACACAAGTTTTTGTATGGGTGTGTTCAAAAATTGCTAACGATACCTTCTCCCAATACTCAAGGCAGTTGTGAAGCATGGACTCGTTCCACGGCATGAGGTCACAGAGCTTTGAAATCGTCACGTAGTCACTCACGTGACTCCGAAGTAAAATAGTAAGATTAAACGAGAACTTACCAGTTTGATCTGTATTTTATGAGGAGGAACGTTGAGGGAATACGTGCCCTCCGCTCCCACCCTCCTATGATCATATCAAAAACTGGTATCTTTTTGATAATCTTACTATGTTAGGTCATTATAGTTTTCTGTGACCTCACACCGCTGCTCTGAAGAATGACACGCATGCGTTGGAAGCGGGGTTCTTCACGTATTCCCTCAACGTTCCTGCTCATAAAATACAGATCAAACTTCAAACTGGTGAGTTCTCGTTTAATCATACTATTTTATGTATAAGAGTTATTCTTAAGATGCCTTTAATCCACATTTTGTTGCGAAACGGTGATTTAGGACCCATACGAACCGGCAGTATTTTTCCTGCCGATATGGGGTTTAAATTCACCACACCCGCAACGTTCCTCAAAAACCCACTCGCAAGATGATTAAAATAGCCATTATTTTACGGGGATTAAACACTAAATTCCTTCTCTTTGGCCTGTAAATGACAATGAGATTTAAAAATCACGTTATATTTAGGATCCTTGTGTGAATGTTATTTAGACACTTAGGCTATTTAAACATGTTAATCTTTTCTTAAGAAATGAATAGATGTTTAGATCTAGTAATTGGATTTTGTAATTAGCTACACTTGGGTAATTAACTAATTATATGCTTTAATTACAGGTCATCCAAGTAAGATTGTTTAATATTTGGTTCAGAATGCTTCAATCTATAATAACTGAACATTTATTTCAGTTATCTTAATTTTTAAGAATGTTATGGGCTTTTGACTGTCCTTGATCACAGCGTTTGTGTTAAGTCGGAAAAGCAATAGGGTACAAGATGCTAATTTCCGAGTATGAAAATGGTCATAAATGTTTTTTCAGTGTTAAAAAGGCCAAGAGAGAGTACCTGTCTAAAATTATTGTGTCAAAGTGTAACAGCCCTCGTGTGCTATTTGAAATCATTGACTCTGTTCTAAATGCCCCGCAGCCTGTCTGTCTGGAAGCTTCACCTGAAATGTGTAATGACTTCCTGCACTTTTTTGTTGATAAGGTTGTTTCCTTAAGGGCTAACATTTCAGCACCTGCCTCTGACCCTTCTGTTTCGGTCCCTTGCCTGGTGGTATTCGACAAGTTTGAGCCTGTGACTATATCGTATTTAAAGGATGTGGTTTCCCATATTAAGCCATCGGGTTCTCCTTGTGATGCGGCCCCTCCACATCTTTTTAAGGAGGTTTTCCCTAGTATAGGGCAGTCGGTTCTTACCATTATTAACAGCAGCTTGTGTTCTGGGGTTGTCCCCGTGAGTTTTAAACATGCGGTAGTGCAACCACTACTTAAGAAACCTGGCCTGGATCAATCTGTTCTGGCCAATTTTAGACCCATCTCGAAATTGCCTTTTATTTCTAAATTACTGGAGAGAGTTGTTTGTGCTCAGCTAAAACTATTTCTGGAGGAGCATGATATTCGGGAGATCTTCCAGTCTGGATTTAAAACCATGCACAGCACGGAGTCAGCATTGCTAAGGGTTTTTAACGACATCCTCCTGGCTAATGATTCTGGGGATTGTGTGGTTCTTGTCCTGCTGGACTTGTCTGCCGCCTTTGATACGGTGGACCATAATATATTATTATCTCGGCTACAGCAGTTAGTGGGCATCTGCGGCAGTGCCCTGGGATGGTTCAGGTCCTATCTGGGGGGCAGAACCATGTGTGTTAGCCTTGCTGGGTTTGAATCCTCTTCCGCTCCCCTGTCATATGGGGTTCCACAGGGTTCGATACTGGGGCCCCTGCTTTTCTCGCTGTACATACTTCCTCTGGGTTCCATCCTTAGAAAGCATGACATCTCTTTCCACTGTTATGCAGATGATACCCAGCTTCATTTACCGCTGAGGGGGGAAGACGCCTTTTCTGTAAAATCGCTTCTGTCTTGTCTTGATGACATTAAGTCCTGGTTGGCCCTAAACTTTCTTGGATTTAATGAAAAGAAGACAGAGGTGATTTTATTTGATCCCAATGGCTGCCGTGAACCTCCATTTGTTGATTTAGGTCCATTGTCAAGGTACGTGAAGTCAACAGTTGTGAACCTGGGTTTTAGGATGGACAGTGACTTTAAATTAGATCGCCAAATATGCGCGGTGGTTAAGTCCAGTTTCTTTCACCTAAGGAAGCTGGCGAAGGTGAAGCCCATTCTCGAGCGGCGGCATTTTGAGACAGTAATCCATGCCTTTATTACATCTAGGCTGGATTACTGTAACACGCTCTATTTTGGTGTTGCTCGTTCTTCACTGGCTCGTCTCCAGTTGGTTCAAAATGCTGCTGCTCGCCTTTTAACAGGGACTCGAAAGAGGGAGCACATATCGCCAATTCTGGCCTCCCTACACTGGCTCCCGGTGCACTTTCGAGTTCATTTTAAGATACTGTTATTTGTTTTTAAATCTCTGAATGGGCTCGCCCTGCCTTACCTCTCTGAGCTGCTCCACCCATACGCTCCTGCCCGGTCCCTCAGGTCAGCTGGTCAGCTGCTCCTGGAGGTACCGAGGTCTAGTCGGAGGCTCAGAGGGGATAGAGCCTTCTCTGTTGCTGCTCCGGCACTCTGGAACACCCTGCCGTTGCACATCAGACAGGCCCCCTCACTGTCCATCTTCAAATCCAGTGTTAAAACACATTTGTACTCCCTGGCTTTTGACCATGCCTGAGACGTTGCTTCTGTTTGTGGTGTTTTTGATGTTTCTTTATTTTACATGTCTTTTCCTACTATTTCTTTTGATTGTTATTTTTGGTGTGTATTAACTTTTTTTGTCAATGATTAGTGATGTACAGCACTTTGTTGCAGCTATGTTTGTTTTTAAAGTGCTCTATAAATAAAATTATTATTATTATTATTATAACCTTTGTAATATTGAAGGTATGAATGTGAATTAGCCGTCAAATTAAACTGATTTTTATGCTTTACCTGGTGGGATAAATTGCACACTTGATTTTTAAAATCTCAAAATGGTGTGACATTGCATTGTAAAGCATTCCAACACACAGATTGGACTTCCCACCATTGACTCCAGCTACGCTTCACGTTGTCTCGGAAAAACAGCCAGCACAATCAATGACCTGTCCTACCTCGACCATTCCTTCCTCTCCCCCCACCGCCTACCGCCAGTCCTCTAGATGTTATGGACGTTTTAAAGAGCGCATCGTCGGACTGAGGGGCAATTTCTTATCAGCCGTCTGTAGAGACCTCCCGTAATCTCAAATATACTGTATAGCCTAATCTGGACATATACACTTTTCCATTGAACTGGTGTGCTACATTGCCGAGATCTGTATATTTTACGGTCTGCATCTTGCCGTGTATTGCACTTGAATTGGCCATGAATGTGTTTATGTGAGGTACATATGAATTGTTTGGATAGCAGGCAAAGCATTGCAATTCAATGTCTCGTTAAACGCGAAATGGATAAACCTACTAACGCAACCGTTTTAATCACGGCTTAAATTATGTATCCTCCCATACTGCGTCTAGTATTCAAAGCTGTAATGGATGGTGGAATCAGATTGTGAACTTTTTACAGTAAGTGCGGCTATATTCCTGAGACGTATGCGGTAAATAGATACGTGGATAGCCGGCAACTCGGATTACATTTCTAACTAGATCAGGTGTGCAATGGGTGAATGGCGGAGTGTGAGTGAGTGCCTGAGTGAGCCCCTCGTGCGCATAATTGGAACTTTCCTAAAAGCCCATCGCGAGACAGTCCTACTTGAATCCACAACTTCACTTAATGGTAACTTTACATATTAATGCACAAAAATAGATCCGTATTTCCTACCAACACACCTGAGCATCGGGGAACGGGCATTAAAATCACCAGGAAATGATTTACTGAGAGATCGTCATAATCTGCAGCCATCGTCTATGGTATGTAATTCATTGAAAGGACTTCCTAATCTTTGATGGGAGCTCAAGTAACCACCAAGGTGGTCAAAAGAGTATGCATAGTAATGAGGGGGGGGGGGGGGGGGGGGGGGGGGGAAGCAAGGGCTATCTAAAACTAGATAAGTCAATGTTCATACCGCTGAGGTGTAAACTACCCAGCGAAATATGAGGTGCTGCTCCTCCAATTTGCGCTGGGCCTCACCCTGGCAACAGAGGAGGCCCAGCACAGAAAGGTCAGATTGGGAATGGGAGGGGGAGTTGACGTGCTGGGCCATCGGGAGATTAGCTTGGTTAAGACGGACTATTGATCGGTTTTATTTATTGTAAATAATTTACTGTAATTATATTATTTTAAGTGTTCATTTTAACGCCCCCTGTCGCAAATGTGTTACCAACCCACTGCACCCATCATGTTTTACGGATAATCTATATCATAAAATATTTATTCAGAGTTTATTTATTCAGAAATAAATGCAGCCTTCAACCTCACCGTTCCCCAGCCTTGCATTGTCCTCTATATTTCCTCACGAAAATCCACAAACAGGAATACGCCCGGCAAACCACTGCCTGACCCACGGAACACATCGTCACGTAACTCGATTCCATCACATCACTCCATGCCCAGTCGTTCCCACCAACGTTCAAGATATCTCACACGCCCTTCAATTCCTTAATATATTTCAATTTCCAGCTCTCCACTGCCTCATGTTCATCATGAACATCCAGTCCCCATTAGAAAAGCCGCAACACCCTCCGTTTGGTCCTTCAACACAGATCCGATCAATTTCCCTCTAATAATACTCTCCTGCGTCTGGCAGAACTTGACCAAGATGGCATACAACCCAGGCGACTATGTGCGCAGAAGACAGAAAAGCAACGCTACAAAAACACATTGCAATCACTCTACACTCTTAAGTCTCCATTCTTGAAACGTAATGTCTTTATTATGTATCTATCTATATTACTAAAAGTCTGTTCTTGATCGGTGCGATTTCCGAGAGAACGCCGCCACCTACGGCCGTCATTTTGGCCACCTCGCTCAGAGCCCCCCTTCGCCGTATGTGTGCCGAGGATTTTTCCCATGTTAAAAAATGACAGATATATTAATGATTTTACAAAATTCCCCATTCTCTCCGCTGCCCCCGCTGGCGGCAGGGGGGAGAACTACAAAACCAGGAAGTGGTGTGCCCCAATCAGTCTCTTCAAGATGGAGGAAGGCAGAGGATCAAGTTTCTCTGAGCTGTGATTAACACTGAACACATGTCTACTCAAATGTAAGTGCCCTTAGTGGTTGTAGAACGCTTGCAGAATGTGTATTGGTTCTAAAATGTTTGCAAAAGGTGTCTCTTTTGGTTCTACAATGCTTGCAGAATGTGTCTCTTTTGGTGCTAAAATGTATTTTAGGTTCACCCGCTCCCCTCTCCTCCCTTTCCTCTTCCCCCCTTCTCCTCTCCCCCCCCGGCTCCTCTCCCCCCGTCTTCTCTCCACCCCCCCCTCCTCTCCTCCCCCCCCCCCCTCCTCTCCTCCCTCCTTTCCTCCCCCCCCCCTCTCCTCCTCCTCCTTCTCCTCCCCCCCGCCCTCCCCTCTCTTCCCCCCCTCCTCTCCCTCTCCTCTCTCTCCCCGCTCCTCTCCTCTCTCCCCCCTCCTTTCTCTCTCTCCCCCCCTCTCCTCCTCTCTCTCCCCCCCCCCCTCCTCTCACCCCTTTTCCTCCCCCCCTTTCCTCTCCCCCCTTTCCCCTCTTCTCCTTTCTCCCCCCTCTCCTCTCCCCCCCTCATACCTTACATAGAAACATAGAAAATAAGTGCAGGAGTAGGCCATTCGGCCCTTCGACCCTGCACCGCCATTGAATATGATCATGGCTAATCATCCAACTCAGTATCCTGTACCTGCCTTCTCTCCATACCCCCTGATCCCTTTAGCCTCAAGGGCCACATCTAACTCCCTCTTAAATATAGCCAATGAACTGGCCTCAACTACCTTCTGCGGGAGAGAATTCCACAGATTCACCACTCTCTGTGTGGAAAAAAGTTTTCCTCATCTCGGTTCTAAAAGATTTCCCCTTTACCTTAAACTGTGACCCCTTGTTCTGGATTTCCCAACATCGGGAACAATCTTCCTGCATCTAGCTTGTCCAACCCCTTAAGAATTGTGTACGTTTCTATAAGACCCCCCCCTCAATCTTCTAAATCCTAGCGAGTACAAACCGACTCTATCCAGTCTTTCTTCATATGAAAGTCCTGACATCCCAGGAATCAGTCTGGTGAATCTTCTCTGTAACCCCTCTATGTCAAGAATGGCTTTCCTCAGATTAGGAGACCAAAACTGTACGCAATACTCCAGGTGTGGTCTCACCAAGACCCTGTACAACTGCAGTAGAACCTCCCTGCTCCTATACTCAAATCCTTTTGCTATGAATGCTATCATACCATTCGCCTTCCTCACTGCCTGCTGCGCCTGCATGCCTACGTTTAATGACTGGTGTACAATGACACCCAGGTCTCGTTGCATCTCCCCCTTTCCTAATCGGCAACCATTCAGATAATAATCTACTTTCCTGTTTTTGCCACCAAAGTGGATAACCTCACATTTATCCACATTATACTGCATCTGCCATGCATTTGCCCACTCACCCAGCTTATCAAAGTCACCTTGCAGCCTCCTAGCATCCTCCTCACAGCTAACAGAGCCCCCCAGCTTCGTGTCATCCGTAAATTTGGAGATGTTGCATTCAATTCCCTCGTCCAAATCATTAATATATATCGTAAATAGCTGGGGTCCCAGAACTGAGCCTTGTGGTACCCCACTAGTTACTGCCTGCCATTGTGAAAAGGACCCGTTTACTCCTACTCGTTGCTTCCTGTCTGCCAGCCAGTTCTCTATCCACATTAATACTGAACCCCCAATTCCGTGTGCTTTAAGTTTGTATACTAATCTCTTATGTCGAATGCCTTCTGAAAGTCCAGATATCATCCACTGGTTCTCCCTTATCCACTCTACTAGTTACATCCTCGAAAAATTATATAAGATTCGTCAGACATGATTTACCCTTCATAAATCCATGCTGACTTTGTCCAATGATTTCACCACTTTCCAAATGTGCTGCTATCCCATCTTTAATAACTGATTCTAGCAGTTTCCCCACTACCGACGTTAGACTAACTGGTCTGTAATTCCCCGTTTTCTCCCTCCCTCCCTTTTTAAAATGTGGTGTTACGTTAGCTACCCTCCAATCCTCATGAACTACTCCAGAGTCTAAAGAGTTTTGAAAAATTATCACTAATGCATCCACTATTTCTTGGGCTACTTCCTTAAGTACTCTGGGATGCAGCCTATCTGGCCCTGGGGATTTATCGGCCTTTAATCCATTAAATTTACCTAACATCACTTCCTGGCTAACCTGGATTTCACTCAGTTCCTCCATCTCATTTGACCCCCCGGTCCCCTGCTATTTCCGGCAGATTATTTATGTCTTCCTTAGTGAAGACAGAACCAAAGTAGTTATTCAATTGGTCTGCCACGTCCTTGTTCTCCATGGTCTATTTACCCGTTTCTGACTGCAAGGGACCTACATTTGTTTTAACTAATCTTTTTCTCTTCACATATCTATAAAAGCTTTTGCAGTCAGTTTTTATGTTCCCTGCCAGTTTTCTTTCATAATCTATTTTCCCTTTCCTAATTAAGCCCTTTCTCCTCCTCTGCTGGTCTCTGAATTTCTCCCAGTCCTCTGGTAGGCTGCTTTTTCTGGCTAATTTGTACGCTTCATCTTTTGTTTTGATGGTATCCCTGATTTCCCTTGTTATGCACTGATGCACTACCTTCCCTGATTTATTTTTTTGCCAAACTGGGATGAACAATTGTTGTAGTTCATCCATGCAGTCATTAAATGCCTTCCAGTGCATATCCACCGTCAACCCATTAAGAATCAATCGCCAGTCTATCTTGGCTAATTCACGTCTCGTACCCTCAAAGTTACCTTTCTTTAAGTTCAGGACCCTTGTTCCTGAATTAACAATGTCACTCTCCATCCTAATGAAAAACTCAAACATATTATGGTCACTCTTGCCCAAGGGGCCATGCACAACATGACTGCTAACTAACCCTTCCTCATTACTCAATGCCCATTCTAGAATAGCCTACTCTCTCGTTGGTTCCTCTACATGTTGGTTTAGAAAACTATCCTGCATACATTACAAGAAACCATCTTCATCAGCTCCCTTGCCAATTTGATTCACCCAATCTATATGTAGATTGAAGTCTACATTATAACTGTTTTACCTTTGTGGCACGCATTTCTAATTTCCTGTGTGATGCCATCCCCAACTCCACTACTACTGTTAGGTGGCCTGTACACAACTCCCACTAGCGCTTTCTGCCCCTTAGAGTTTCGCAGCTCTACCCATATCGATTCCACATCCTCAAAGCTAATGTCCTTCCTTTCTATTGTGTTAACCTGCTCTCTAACCAGCAACGCTACCCCACCCTTTCCCTTTCCGTCTATCCGTCCTGAATATCATTTGTTTTGTTTTCACAGAGGCCCGGGACCGTTGGAGGGTGTGGAGGAGGGTCAGGGCTTACCAAATTCCGTAACGTTCCACACTCCGTAGGGAGGGTTCTGGTGGAAGCCGCTGATTGGTGGAAGTAGACTAGAGGAAGCAGCTGATTGGGTGCAACCTCAGGTTAGCATTTGTGCTTTCTGGTTAAGGATGCAGTGCTTTAGTAAAAGTACAGTGGGCTAAAGGTACAGTGCTTTTTGTTTATATAATAAAGGTGCAGTTTAAAGGTCACGAGGGAGCAGTTGTTGTGAGTCAGATACCTGCTGATTTCTCCCAGCAGTTTCTATTGTATTATACTGGTATCAGATCCAGGGTAAAGCGGGAGAATGACAGTCAGAGCAGTGTACTGTTCTGGATGTCAGATGTGGGAGGTCATGGTGTCGGAAGGCCCTCCAGACGCCCACATCTGCACCAGGTGCAGCGAGATGGGCTCCTAAGGGACCGTATTAGGATCCTGGAACAGCAGCTAGATGACCGCTGTCTGATCAGGGAGAGTGAGGAGGTCATAGAGGGTAGTTATAGGGAGGTGGTCACTCCAAAACCACGGGAGAGAGACATGTGGGTCACGTTAAGGAAGGGCAAGGGGCAGAGGTAGGAACGAGTGAGTACTCCAATGTTGGTACACCTTGCAAATAAGTACTCCTGTTTGAGTACGGATGGGGGTGACAGCCTACCCGGGGGTAGTGACAGCGGACGGGCCTCCAGCACAGAGACCGGCCCTGTTGCTCCAAAAGGTAGGGGGAAAAAGAGGGCAATTGTAATTGGGGACTCTATTGTTAGGGGGTCGGATAGGCGATTCTGTGGACGCAGTCGGGAGACCAGGATGGTGGTCTGCCTCCCTGGTGTCAAGGTCTCGGACGTGTCCCAAAGCATCCAAGATATCATTAAATCAGAGGGAGAGGAGCCTGAGGTCGTCGTACATATAGGTACCAATGACATAGGTAAAAAAAGGGAAGAGGTCCTGAAGGGAGGATTTAGGGAGTTTGGAGGAGAGTTAAGAAAAAGGACCAAAAAAATAACAATCTCAGGATTACTGCCTGTGCCACGCGACAGTGAGAGTAGGAATGGGGCGACGTGGAGGATAAATGCGTGGCTGAAAGACTGGTGCAGAGGGCAGGGATTCAAGTTCCTGGATCATTGGGACTTCTTTTGGGGAAGGTGGGACCTGTACAGAAAGGATTGATTGCACTTGAACCCGAGGGGGACCAATATCCTAGAGGGGAAATTTTCAAAGGCTGCTGGGGAGACTTTAAACTAGAATGGTTGGGGCGAGGGACTCAAATAGCGAAAGCTAGTAGACAGAATGGGAGGCAGGAAGCAGAAAAGGGAAGCACTCGGACACAAGAGGAGAAAGAAAAAAAGGAAATAAACAGAGAATAAGTGACGGGGGGTTTCTTAAATGTGCATATTTTAATGCTAGGAGCATTGTAAGAAAAGTGGATGAGCTTAGAGTCTGGATAGACACCTGGAAGTATGATGCTGTGGCGATCAGTGAAACGTGGTTGCAGGAGGGCTGTGATTGGAATCTAAATATTCCAGGATTTCGTTGCTTCAGGTGTGATAGAATTGGAGGGGCAAGAGGTGGAGGTGTTGCATTGCTAGTCAGGGAAGATATTACAGCAGTGCTTTGGCAGGATAGATTAGAGGGCTCGTCTAGGGAGGCTATTTGGGTGGAATTGTGAAATGGGAAAGGGCTAGCAACACTTATAGGGGTGTATTATAGACCGCCAAACGGGGAACGAGAATTGGAAGAGCAAATATGTAAGGAGATAGCAGATATTAGTAGTAAGCACAAGGTAGTGATTGTGGGAGATTTCAATTTTCCACACATAGACTGGGAAACACATTCTGTAAATGGGCTGGATGGGTTGGAGTTTGTAAAATGTGTGCAGGATAGTTTTTTGCTGCAATACATAGAGGTACCTACTAGAGGAGGGGCAGTGCTGGACCTCCTGTTAGGAAATGAGACAGGACAGGTGGCGGAGGTATGAGTTGGGGAGCACTTCGGGTCCAGTGATCACAATACCATTAGTTTCAATATAATTATGGAGAGGGTCAGAACTGGACCTAGGGTTGAGATTTTTGATTGGAGAAAGGCTAACTTTGATGAGATGCGAGATGATTTAAAAGGAGTGAACTGGGACATCTTGTTTTATGGGAAAGATGTAGAAGAGAAATGGAGGACATTTAAAGGGGAAATTTTAAGAGTACAGAATCTTTATGTTCCTGTTCGGTAGAAAGGAAACAGTAAAAATTGGAAAGAGCACTGGTTTTCAAGGGAATTTGGACATCTTTTAATCCTTTAAAACCGAGATGAGAAGAACTTTTTTCACACAGAGAGTGGTGAATCTCTGGAACTCTCTGCCACAGAGGGTAGTTGAGGCCAGTTCATTGGCTATATTTAAGAGGGAGTTAGATGTGGCCCTTGTGGCTAAGGGGATCAGAGGGTATGGAGAGAAGGCAGGTACGAGATACTGAGTTGGATGATCAGCCATGATCATATTGAATGGCGGTGCAGGCTCGAAGGGCCGAATGGCCTACTCCTGCACCTAATTTCTATTTCTATGTTTCTATCTTGTTCGGAAAAAGAGGGAGATCTACAATAATTATAGGCAGCATGAAGTAAATGAAGTGCTTGAGGAGTATAAGGAATGTAAAAAGAATCTTAAGAAAGAAATTAGAAAAGCTAAAAGAAGATATGAGGTGGCTTTGGCAAGTACAGTGAAAGTAAATCCAAAGGGTTTCTACAGCTATGTTAATAGCAAAAGGATAACGAGGGATAAAATTGGTCCATTGGAGAGACAGAGTGGACAATTATCTGCAGAGCCAAAAGAGATGGGGGAGATATTGAACAATGTTTTTTTCATCGGTATTCACCAAGGAG